>NC_036876.1:17287558-17400497 GCF_002910315.2 Salvelinus sp. IW2-2015
CGGAGTCAACTTGCGAGGAAGCTGTCGTAAGGGGAAGGAGACTGTCGTTAAGTGGAAGTTTACGAGTGGTGAAAGCCACAACTCCTCTGACCGCGACAATACCTATTGACTCTAATACCTACGTTATTGGCGGGCCTCTCACCAGTCTGCGCCCTGTAAACGGGCAAAGTGCAGGAACCTGACCCTCCTCCAGGTGGCTCACAACGTTGGACAAAAAAGCCTGAGCGTGAGGGAAACGCTGGACTCGGCGAGCTGGACTGAAACAGAGGAAGGCTGGTAGCCAAGATCTACTCTGAAAACTGGGGATAGGCCGGGTAGCAGACGAAGGAAGCGAGTTGTGAGCGTACTCAGCCCAGGGGAGCTGTTCTGCCCAAGACGCAGGTGTTTCGAAACGAAAGGCTGCGTAATATGCGACCAATCGACCTGATTGGCCCTTTCTGCTTGACCGTTAGACGGGGATTAAACCCGGAAAGAGAGACTGACGGAAAGCACAATCAAAACGACAGAACTCCCTCCAAACTGTCGACTTTGAATTGCGGACCTCTGTCTGAAACGGCGTTCTAACGGAGAGGCCATTGAATTCTGAACACATTCTCAATTGATGTTTGTGCCGCTCTCCTTAGCGGAAGGAGCTTTAGCGAGGGGAATGAAATATGTGCCGCACTTAGGAAACCTTATCGATTAACCGTAAGATCACAGTCTTCCCGCAGACCGAGAGCAGACCGGGTCGATAAAGTCTAAGGCGATGTTGGAGACCTATGGTCGAGAAGGAATGGGAAGCGGTCTGAGAGCGAACCGGCAGGAGGCGAGAGTTAGCCTGAGCTTAGTCTTACGCGCACCGAAACATAGCAGCCACGAAAGGCGCGTGTCCGCTCCTTGAGTAGGCCCCAAAACCTGCTTGGACGAATAGACAGCATAGCTCCCGTAACGCCGGTCGTGGCCAGGCTAACTTGTTTCAGAGTGAGCTCCACTGAAGAACAGCCAGACGAGTAGAGACAGGAAACAACAGAAGGTTACTAGACAAGCATGCGCGGCGACCGCAGTGTGAGTGAGTTGCTTGCTTAACTGTCTCTCAATTCCCCAGACAGCTCAACCCGACAACACGCCCTTCAGGGAGAATCCCCTCGGGGGTCCGGTAGAAGCCACAGAAGAAACTAAAGAGACGGGACTGATAAGCATTCAGGTTTGGTGGTTCTTATTTCCCGGACGATAGGAAAATCCACGAACTCGAAAACTGATTGCGATATAAACTACAACCGCCAACGATGTTTGACTGTGCATTAAGTCGTTTGGCCGATACGGATGTTAACTCAAGGTTCTTGCTATAGGTGCAGTCCAAACGACAAAAGGGACGGTCGGCCCCTCCAACCCTGTCGCCATTCGCCCTATGGCCTAAAGCGGATGGCGAGCAGTTCCACGGATTACCCACATCATAGTTGCGTTCCCGATGGCGACAGGCGATGAGAAAAGTAAGCGCAAGATGACCTTATCGTCAGACTGGATGCGCTGAGACAGAATTGGTCCCCCGCCATCCTTGTAAGCGTCAACTCGACAATGAATTGATTTTAGTGACGTCAGGTAGTAACCAAGGATAGGGTGTCGGATAGTAAACTTCCTTGAGGATATCAAAAGCTTTCCTGCTTGGGCGGAACCGGACCACTATTAAAGCCAAAGTCTTGACAGAATGTCAGAGGCTGTGAGAGGGGCAGCACTTGTGACTCGAAATTACGAATGGAAACGCCTGATTACGAAATTTAGCTAAACGAGAAAAGCCGCTCACTCTGCACGTGACTTTAGGAAGGTGTCCAATCCTGACGACCTGGACTCTTAGCGGGATGCCATATCTGAATTGCCTTCCAGCGAGGAAATAATCAGAATCCGAGAAAATGTGACAGTGGAGACATTGAATAGGCGCACTTCTCAGCCTTTCACGTAAAGACCAAATTTCTCTAAAAGGCTGTTCTGGAGTACACGTCGAAGTGCTGAACAATGAATCTCGAGTGACGGTTGAAAAAATCAGCATATCGTCAAGGTAACACGAAAACAAAAATTCGTTCAGCATTGTCTACTCAGTTACATCATAACTAATGCCTGAAAGACAGGCTAGGAGCAATTTAGCGTGAGACCGAACGGCAGAACCCTGTATTCAAAAATTGCCCTAACGGAGAACTAGTGTTTAAACGCCGTCTCCACTCGTCGCCCTCTCTGTATGCAGTACGAAGATGTAAGCATGTTACGAAGTCCAAACTTATGTTAAAGGAACCATGGGCTCCTGCCAAATCTTCGAAGTCTGACGACATACGGAGGAAGGGATAACGATTCTTTAACCGTTTATGTCATTCAGCCTCTCGATAATCCATCGCTAGGGGCGTCCGAGTACCGTTCCTTCTTCTTACAAAAGAAAAAATTCCCGGCTTCGCGGCGAGCAGGAGGGAAGGCACCCGTTATCGGTTACCGAGCGTCGCACGCAGTAAACCAGACATAATCCTTCGAGGAGCCTTACGTTTCGGGAGTGCCGAACAGAGAGTATAGTCTACCCGAGGGAGTGGTCCCCGGTAGTGAGTCAATACAACCAATTCATCGATTACGCGTGAGGAGGAAGGGAGCATGGCTCTGGACCGGCTGAAGACCCGTGCGCCAGATCATGATATTTCCTCCGGCACTCCTGTCAAATCACCAGGTATCCTCCTGAAGTAGTAAGGGACAGATACACAGGAGTGATAGCAGACATTAAAACACTTCACATGACAAGAAACGTCTCCAGGATAGATTAGAATATAACATAGACCAATTTAATAGAAGCGTTTATGATCATTATAGCCAGGGATGACCCCAAAACAACAGGTTGTAAAAGTGAACGAAAATTCAAAAGAGGAAATTGGTTCTCACTGTGGTTACCAGATTACAGTGAGTTGGTTAAGATCAGTCTCTCATCGTAGATACTTGGGAGAAGACTACCATCTAAGGCGAACATGGCGTGGCTTCCCTACTGTCTGAGAGGATATGTCATGGTTTTTCCGAGCCCATGCCTTCGTCCATAAACAGACCCTCAGCCCCTGCAGTCTATCAAGGCACTGCAGGAAGCAGCCGAACCGGTTCCAGCGTAGATGACGACAATGGTAGTACAGGATCTTATGGAGAGACCTGAGTAGTTAAGCGCTACCAGTAGCCTACCGTGGTCTTACTGATAGCTTCTGGCTTTTACTGGACATGACATGGACAAAATGTCCAGCGAACCGCACAATAGAGGCAAAGAGAGGTTTGAGTGATTCTCCGTTCCCTCTCCGATAGTCGAGATGCAGAATACCTCCCAGCTTCTGCATGGGCTCAGTCTCTGACCGGGTGGGAGGAGATGGTTGGAGTGCGGAGAGGGGAAACACCGTTAACGCGAGCTCTCTTTCCCACGAGTCATGGTTGACGAAGATCTACCGTCGTTCGTATTGCGGATGGCGAGAGCAATCAAGAGTCCCGCTGGAAGAACCTCCCTGGAGAGAATCTCATCTAACTCAGGTGAGTCCTCCAGAAAAATCTTGAGTTCGCGAGCAACGCCGGTCTTCAGTCACTGATCAGCAACGATTGCGAAACTCTGATAGAGTAATCTGTAGGATCATCACCTTGACATAGGAAGCGGACCCTGGAAGCCCTTCAAAAACATGAACGACAAAACGTATCATTCCTCTTTAAAGTTCTGCATAAACGTGAACTAGAACAACTAGCTCCTTGCCTTCCCAGATAGCTGTGCCCCACTCCCGACCCCGACCAGTAAGGTGATATGAACGTACAGCGATCCGAGCCTCTCTCTCTTTGATGTATGTGTTGGCTGGAGAGACCGAGAACACAATATCACACTGGATGAGAAAGAGTAGCGACACTCAGTGGGCTGCCCAGAAGTAACATGGTGGTTATTAACCTAGGTTCCGGAGACTCGGAAAGACAAGGAAGTAGCTGGTTGCACGAGCGAGACTCTGAAACTGTCCTGAGAGTCGGAGACCTGAGCGGACAGGGTCTCAACGGCATGGCGAGGCAGCAGACAATCCTGCTGCGTGTCTGCGAGCATTGCTCTGGATCTGACGGCAGTGTTGCGAGAATCCGTAGTCGCTGGGTCCATTCTTGTCGGATTCTTCTGTTATGCTGGTGAATGAGGACCCAAAAGCGACGTAATAGTAAAAGAGTCTTTTTCAGTATTAAACAAATAATGATTCCTCCGGATATAATCAATGGTAAATCCAAAAACAGGGAAACTGAAATCCCTCGTCAATAGAGAGGAACGACTGGGAGATTGCGACCACAGACTGCAGGTCGCTTCGGGAAGGCACTGGCCGTAGCTGACATAGACACCTGCTCACACGCAGCATCTGAAGAAGGCAAAGAACACGGACAGGGCGGAACAAGGACACAGGAACAGCAAACATCAAACAAGAATCCGACAAGGACAGAGCGGAAAACAGAGGGAGAAATAGGGACTCTAATCAGAGGGGCAAAATAGGGGACAGGTGTGAAAGAGTAAATGAGGTCGTTAGGAGAAGAGAAACAAGCTGGGAGCAGGAACGGAACGATAGAGAGAGAGAGAGCGGGGAGAGGAGAGAGGAGAGAGGAGGAGAGAGAGAGAAAAGAAGAAAGAACCTAATAGACCAGCAGAGGGAAGCACAGGGACAAGACATGATAATCAATGACCAAACATGACACCTTCTTGCTCGCACACGCTTTTTCAGTTCTACCCAGAGATTTTCTATAGGATTGAGGTTCAGGGCTTCTATGATGGCCACTCCAATACCTAACTTTGTTGTCCTTAAGCCATTTTGCACAAACTTTGTAAGTATGCTTGGGGTCATTGTCCATTTGGAAAACCCATTTGCGACCAAGCTTAACGTCTTGACTGATGTCTTGAGATGTTGCTTCAATATATCCACATAATTTCCCTCCCTCATGATGCCATCATTTTTGTGAAGTGCACCAGTCCCTCCTGTAGCAAAGCACCACACAACATGGTGCTGCACCCCTGTGCTTCACGGTTGAGATGGTGTTCTTTCAGCTTGCAAGCCCCCCCCTCTCCTTTTTCCTTCAAACATAACAATGGTCATTATGTCCAAAGAGTTCTATTTTTGATTCATCAGACCAGAGACATTTCTCCAAAAAGTACGATATTTTTCCCCATGTCAGTTGCAAACGTAGTCTGGCTTTTTTATGGTGGTTTTGGAGCAGTGGCTTCTTCCTTGCTGAGCGGCCTTTCAGGTTATGTCGATATAGGACTCATTAAACTGTGGCTATAGATACTTTTGTACCTGTTTCCTCCAGCATCTTCACAAGGTCCTTTGCTGTTGTTCTGGGATTGATTTACACTTTTCGCACCACTGTACATTCATCTCCAGGAGACAGAAAGCGTCTCCTTCCTTTGCTGTATGATGACTGTGTGGTCCCATGGTGTTTATACTTGCGTACTGTTGTTTGTACAGATGAACGAGGTACCTTAAGGCATTTGGAAATTGCTCCCAAGGAAGAACCAGACTTGTGGAAGTCTACAATTTCTTCTGAGGTATTGGATGATTTATTTTGATTTCCCCATGATGTCAAGCAAAGAGGCACTGCGTTTGAAGGTAGTCCTTGAAATACATCCACATGTACACCTCCAATTGACTCAAATTATGTATATTAACCTATCAGAAGCTTCTAAAACCATGACATAATTTTCTGTAATTTTCCAAGCTGTTTAAAGGCACAGTCAACTTTGTGTATGTAAACTTCTGACTCTGGAATCACTGGAATTGTGATACAGTGAAATAATCTGTCTGTAAATAATTGTTGGAAAAATTACTTGTGTCATGCACAAAGTAGATGTCCTAAACGACTTACCAAAACTATTGTTTGTTAACAAGAAATGTGTGGAGTGGTTGAAAAACGAGTTTTAATGAATCCAACCTAAGTGTATGTAAACTTCCGACTTCAACTGTAAATAGAATCATGAGGAAACCTGTAGGTAACGTTGCTATGGAAATGCTGTAGAAGAAAGTGAGAAGAACATTGTTTCTGAACGTTCTCTGAACTATTTGAGAACATTCCTAATAGCAAACCAGAGAACAAAGGTTCCGAGAACATTACCAAAATGTTAAGTAAATGTCACCATGTTTGAAGTTGTAGTAATCATTCTTTAAAAGTAATGAAATACCAAGAAAATAAAGTTTTTTTGTTAAGTTCCTTAAATGTGCTGAGGATGTTCCAAAGCCAAGATTAATCCTGCTCCATTCCCTGAAAGTTGTGCGAAGGTTTTTTTCAAAAGAACCATAGGACAACCACACTCTCAACAAGCTCTAAGAAACATATGGTTCTCAGAATGTTATGTGTTAGCTGGGTTATGATCAGTGGAGATACCCCAAGGGGTAAATATAGGAACGATATTAATTTACAGTACTGTAGGTGCACGCACTGCCACAATCACAAGGAAATGCAATTGTTTTAATAAGACAAGGGATGGGAAGGAACGCAAAACACCTGGAGACATACATCCACGTCCTCAGCTGCTCCTGTACACATCCGTGTCATACCTCAGCACTTTTAGAATAAACTTATTTTTCACGCAAGTACATTTTCATTACGTGCTGTTTCTGTTTTCATGGTCATCGTCATCCTCCTCATCTTATCATCATTCGTTTCATCATCACCATCCTCGTTGTCATAATCATCATCATCATCATCCTCCTCATAATCATTAGAAATATTGTTAACAATATCATCATCGTTGTCAACACCTTCATCGAGAGAGAAAACAGCATGATAAACTAAACTATTAATCTTTGTTTGCTGAAGCACAAAGGCCCACCTGAACTCTGAATCTGTCTGTTTACTGTTGTGTATGCTCTCAACTGGAACCAGACAATAATAACCAAGTGAAATACATTCAACTTTTGATCAGCGTTTAGACTGTTATTCATTCTGAGTTAATTATTGCAGAAATGGAACATCTCATAATCAGAAATTGGCTGATTTGAATAACAAGGTGAATCCATAAACCATCCAATCTTCCACATTTAAAAAAAAAACTTTATTTTAGCATTTTGTCAGGCAATTAAAGGCCTATATTTACTATTACTTCTCCGGAGAAACCTACATAAGGGAAACGTGAAGTGAAGTGAACAAACAATAAAAATAGACTTGTCTTTTAAAACGTACTCTTATTCAAGCGATAATCTCAAATCTGTCGCCTTCACTTGCCCTCCTCTCCCTCTAATAGGCAAAGAAATATTAACTAACACAGCATATATTACAAAAGCCACATCAAAACAATGTGGATGTCACCAAAGAAATTGGAAACAGTTGCCCTTTTTATGTAAATAATGATCAACTGTCTCTTCAAGTTAGAGAACTCAGCCTAGTCGAGGAGTGATCTAGATTCATGGAAATATTCCTAATCCCAGGGACAAGCCAATGTGGGCTAACAACATTCCCGTTTAGACGGTAAGAAGGCCAAGAAAAAAATCCCAGTTGATCTCACATGTATTAATGCAAACATCATCATTGGGCTCTAAGTCACACTAAATTGCCATGTGTTCCTTCATGCACATAAGCACAAAGAAATTTGGTCCATATATTTTTTTCCCAATCACAGCCAGTTGTGATACAGCCTGGGATCAAACTAGAGTGTCTGTAGTGACACCTCAAGCACTGAGATGAAGTGCCTTAGACCGCTGCGCCACCCGGGAACCACGATCTTCTCTGCATGTTCTTCGACAGTTCCTTATCATGCTTATACTTAAGGTCCATTGCAGCCATTTTTATCTCAATATCAAATCATTTCTGGGATACAATTAAGTACCTTACTTTGTTTTCAATTAAAATAGTGAAAAAGAAACAACAATAGTTTGGAACTATCTTTTTTATTGATCTGTTAACTCATTTACAGACTGGTAAAGTCACCAGCAGCGGTGTAAAGTACTTACGTAAAAATACTTGAAAGTACAACTTAAGTCATTTTTTGGTGTATCTGTACTTTAATTTACTATTCTTTTTTGTGCCTACTTTAACTTGACTACATTCCTTAAGAAAATAATGTACTTTTTACTCCATACATTTTCCCTGACACCCAAAATGACTCGTTCCATGTTGACAGGAAAATGGTCCAATTCACACAGTTATCAAGAGAGCATCCCTGGTCATCCCTACTGCATCTGATCTGGCGGACTCACTAAACACAAATGCTTTGTTTGTAAATTATGTCTGAGTGTTGGATTGTGCTCCTGGCTGCCTGTCAATAATAAAATTAAATAAAATTGCGCTGTCTGGTTTGCTTAACACAAAGCATTTGAAATACTTTATACTTTTGATACTTAAGTATATTTAAAAACAAATACTTTTAGACTTACTCAAGTCGTATGTTAATGGGTGACTTTCACTTTTACTTGAGTCATTTTCTACTAAGGTGTCTTGACTTTTTCCACCACTGGTCACCAGGTAGGCAAACACTCCATCCACCCAAAACAGGCAGAAATTTCAGGCCATATTTTCCAATAGCTCTTACACTAAAAGGGCATTATCATAATTTTCACAATTTCACAGTATTATTCCCACCTCATTGTGTGGAAATACATGTGAACTGTATATAAATCACAGAAAATCACGTTTTTTACCTGCCCTGGGCCTTTAAGGGGCAATATCAGAGATCAGTGTCTTGGAGAACAAAATAAATATGTTTACTGTCAAATGCAAAAGCCTCAAACTCAAACTGATTGTTTTGCCTTAATGTATGTTAAGTTAATTTAGAATCAGAATTAGATAAATACATTACATTTTACATTTACATTTAAATTAATAAATTTAAATTTTTTATTTTTTAAATTTAATAAATAGCAAGGTATAGAGAAATACACAGAGAAATACACAAAAAAAATGCATTATTTTGGGTGAATAACAATGGCTGCGTTTACACAGGCAGCCCAATTCAATTTTATCAACTAATTGTTCTTTTGACCAGTAACATCAGATATTTTCACATCAGATATTTTACAGAGCTGATCTGAGTTTATCTGATCTGAAATTGGGCTGCCTGTGTAGACACAGCCAGAGAGCCTTCTAGGTGCAAATAGCAATCAACTGGTAATGTCCCACTTTAGCATGAGTGCATCATCTTGGTGGTGGGCATGTGAATGTGAAACACAGTGCCTAACAGGATCGATAGCAGTCCCACATCATCATCAGACTACATGATTGGGATTTTCTGCTCAATACGGCATGCACCAATCACTGCCTCTCTTATTAACTGATTTGGGCTGTGCGGCTGTGCATTCCAATGAGTTTATTTGTTCCTGGATGAGCCTCAAAGAAAACTTTGAAAACAGGCACAGATGTGGACTACCAATGGCCACTGTGAATGAGAGCACCCATCTTCTGTCAAACAACAAACATTCATAGATCTCTCATTTTATTGAATGTGGACTACAAAAGAAGGGGAGTTCAGGTATGATGTTGACTTGCTGCCTTTAAATAGTTTTTTCTGACCACCCATCTTTCTCAATCCACCTCTCTCTCCCATTCAACTCCCTACACCTTTATTCCCTACCAAGATAGCTTTTTCCCTGTTTCAGTGAAGCTTTTCCAGGACAGCTGGCAACTTATGATTGTTTTCGAGAGCTGCTCTACATCATATAACCCCTTCCCGTCTCCCTCCTCAGAAGTCGGGGGACCCTTCTCTATTACTTCTTCATCTCATCTCCCCTGTGCACTCCCTGTGCTCATCCCTCGCTAAACCCCACTTCCGTTAGTTCACTCTTTCATCCGTCGTCGGGTTCAGTTATGATATTAATCAATTGTTTCACATCTTTACATGCACACGCACGCACACAGTCCCTACGAGCCCTCTGTTCCCTAATCGTCAAGTAAGCTGAGCAATAGGGCCTACCGAGTCAGAAGTATAGTGTCAACCTTGACCCTTTAATCGTCAACCACGTCTTGTGAGACGTATGTGTGGCGCTGTATTTCTACATGGATCGGAATAAGGCAGAAATCACACAGTCTCTGTCAGAAGATAGTGCTGTTGAGGATTACAATGTCAGTATAATCTCAGTTTGTATCACACCTATATATATTTTTTTGACTAAATGCCAGTATACTCTATGCTATTCTAAACACAATCAAAGCACCTATTTTACCCCCAAGAGTGCAGCAGCCACTCTGAAAGAAACGCTTAGTTCCAGTACAAAAACCAGCTGTGTTAGTGTTTTGAGGCTTTAGCCCAAACACGGCTATAAAAGCTTGTCCTGTCATGTTTAATCATAGCATTTTCTAACTGGGGAAAGGCTAACAAGGTGGAGCACTGGGAGGACAGATATTGCAAGAGAACCATACACCCCCCGTCCTATGCCACTACACTGCTCTGCCTCCATAACCTTCACACGGCATGAGCGTCATATAGACGCTGGGAAGAATTGAAAGGTTTGTACTAGAGACACGGGCGAGTTGGAAGGCAGTTGCTATCAGATTTAAGCAATGAGGTGAAGGGGTGATGGGTTTTTGAGGAGAGGGCTGAGTTGGGTTATCGTACTGGTAGTCAACAAGAAGTTAGTCTAGCATAGCTTCTGAAAGAAAAAGGGGAGGGACATCATTGAAAGGAGAACTGTTTTTGATAGTGTAAGGGGACTTAGTTAGTGACTCTGGTTCATTTTCCACCCACGCACTGACAGTCAATGTTACCAAACTGGGGATCAAAAAAGTGTAAATTGCTTTGAAACACCAACCTCAGAACCCAGTCATGCACACAGCACATGCACACAGCCGCAAAAAACATCAGAGACCTAAAAACAGAGATCCGTGTACAAAAGGATGCTAATTCCACTGGACGTGTTGCAGATAGCAAGCTTCCATGGCCTATTCCCCCATGCTTCACCCTGGCAGTAGCCATGTTTCCCATGTTTCCATCCAGGTTGAAAGCAAGAGCACAATGCATTGAGAAAAGCAGAGAGCCGCCTCCATCTATCTTGTATCCGGATTTTAGGCATGACACACAGAATTACGAGTTTGGCTCCCACAGCCACAGGCTTAGGCGATAAAAGATTAACTGAAACAAAATGGTGTCACAATCAGTTGGAGCCCAGGATGGACCAGGAGGGAGATACCGGATTATACGGGGATATAGGAGAGTATAACCGTAAGAGCCCTGCTGCTGATTGACCGACTCGCCTCTTCAGCCAACGCCAACTTGGAATGACGTTCAAAGACTTGGCTTGAGTCCCTAACACACAAATACTAAGCTTCAGTTCATTTTTTTTTACTCCTTTTATTATTTTTCAATTTATTTATTTTTACAGAAAAATGTGGCTTGGATTCAGGCTAAGCTCTTTAAAGTTATCTATACTCACAGGGATTGCATTTTACGAGAGTTAATCTTGAAAATAAATGAAAGGTCTGAGTAAAAGAAAAATAAATGTTTGCCCTCAGCATGCATGTGTATCGATTACATACCAATTAAAACCCCCTTTTACTTCACGGTCCAAAGGGCTGTAAACTGAATCAAAGGTGATGATGGTCGCTGCTCCACAGTGGTCGGGAAACCTCCATGGACCAATCAATGACATTCCTACTCAGTATGCATTCCCACCATGCCAATACTCTGTCTTTGAGAAATAGCGTCAATATCGTGACTTAACATCTCCTGTGCCTGCCGTAACCCCAGGGACACAACCATGTGGAAGGAGATATAAAGTACTAATTAGGATATTTCTATCTAACGGTGCACACCAATCCATTCCTTGAGGTATCTGATCCCCCGCCCGAGTGAAGCTACATTACTATGTACAATTCTCTCTATATACAGTGGGGAGAACAAGTATTTGATACACTGCCGATTTTGCAGGTTTTCCTACTTACAAAGCATGTAGAGGTCTGTAATTTTTATCATAGGTACACTTCAACTGTGAGAGACGGAATCTTAAAAAACAAAAATCCAGAAAATCACATTGTATGATTTTTAAATAATTAATTAGCATTTTTATTGCATGACATAAGTATTTATCCCCTACCAACCAGTAAGAATTCCGCTCTCACAGACCTGTTAGTTTTTCTTTAAGAAGCCCTCCTGCTCCACTCTATTACCTGTATAACTGCACCTGTTTAAACTCACTGTACCTGTATAAAAGACACCTGTCACACACTCAATCAAAACAGATTCCAACCTCTCCACAATGGCCAAACCAGAAGCTTGTAAGGCATCAGGGATAAAATTGAAACCCTGCACAAGCTAGGAGGCTTACAGGAATAGCAAGCGCGCAGCTTGGTGAGAAAGAAACAACTGTTGGCGCAGAATTATTACGAAAAATGGAAGAAGTTCAACAGAATGACGGTCAATCACCCTCGCGTCTGGGGCTCCATGGCAAGATTTCACCTCGTGGGGCATTCAAATGATCATGAGGAAGAGAGGGGATCAGCCCAGACCTTACACGGCAGGACCTGAGTCAATGACCCTGAAAGAGAGCTGGGACCACAGTCTCAAAGAAAAACGATCACCGTAACACACTACGCCGTCACTGGATTAAAATCCTGCAGCGCACGCAAGCGTCCTCCCTGCTTAAGCCAGTGCATGTCCAGGCCTGTCTGAAGTTGTCCACATGACCATCTACTGATATCCAGAGGAGAATGGGAGAAAGTTCATGTCGTCTATGAACAAAAAATATAGCTTTTTGTCTCTAACTCCACTCCCGTGTTTGGAGGAAGAAGAAGTATGAGTACAACCCCAAGAACACCATCTCAACCGTGAAGCATGGAGGTGGAAACATCATTCTTTGGGGATGCTTTTCTGCAAAGGGGACAGGACGACTGCACCGTATTGAGGGAGGATGGATGGGGCCATGTATCGCGAGATCTTGCCAACAACCTCCTTCCCTCAGTAAGAGCATTGAAGATGGTTCGTGGCTGGGTCTTCCAGCATGACAACGACACGAACACACAGCCATGGCAACTAAGGAGTGCTCCGTAAGAAGCATCTCAAGGTCCTGGAGTGGCCTAGCCAGTCTCCAGACCTGAACCCAATAGAAAATCTTTGGAGGGAGCTGAAACTCCGTATTGCCAGCGACAGCCCCGAAACCTGAAGATCTGGAGAAGATCTGTAGGGAGGAGTGGGCCAAAAATCCCTGCTGCAGTGTGTGCAAACCCATAGTTCAAGAACTACAGGAAACGTATGATCTCTGTAATTGCAAACAAAGGTTTCTGTTACCAAATATTAAGTTCTGCTTTTCTGATGTATCAAATACTTATGTCATGCAATAAAATGCAAATTAATTACTTAAAAATCATACAATGTGGTATTTTCTGGATTTTTGTTTTAGAATTCCGTCTCTCATAGTTGAAGTGTACCTATGATAGAAATGACAGGACCTCTACATGCTTTGTAAGTAGGAAAACCTGCAAAATCGGCAGTGTATCAAATACTTGTTCTCCCCACTGTATATATACAGATTTTTGTTCCACTGGATTCTTTTTACTCATGTTGAGGATGCAACCACACATCTCAAACTCCTGTTCACCAGTATGAATGAACCACTTTTTTTGTTCAAGCCCTCAAGAACTGTTGTCTGCTAAATATGATGACCTGTCTGCATCTGCCAATGTATTGGCTGTCCAGTATCCAGAGGACCTTTCCAAAGAGCTTCCTCGTTCTATAATGTGATGAGGCCGACAATTAAGGAGAATGAGAGGCTCAATTAAACATGTGGCAGAACTGCTGTTTTTGAAGCGCTCCTTGCTTCTGCCCAGTTTCCCTGATGTTGCTACAGCAAGCAGTTTTTACCAAGTCTCGCTTCTGCGGATAGATTGTTTTCTAAACCGAAACTCATAAAGAACTACATAAGAAGCATCAGGCTGTCGGTCTGATATGAGCTTTTTAGCACCTGAGTAAGCTCCCCCTCATTGCACTGGCACCATCATAGCCTTGACCACAGTATTTTGTTCAGCTATACCCCTCTTCTACTTTCGATCACTTCCATTTTTTCAGTTAGATTCCTGAAGCCCACGAAACAAACACTTAGCTTCCCAGTACTTACGGAAATAAAACAGTTATGAATTATTTACTTATTGAGGGTTACTGTCAAAATGATTTATTACATTAAAAACATCTATACAATCGATGACAGGGGCTTGGGCCCCCAGAGTGGGTCCTGCAGGGGTGTCCGGTACGCAAGTGGTGGGGCCTTGTCTGAGGTAAGGTAAACGGAAAAGGCACTGAGGGATTTTGGGAGGAGGTATTATGAGGTTCCCCATGTTCCTCTGGTCAGCTGGACAACTCTTAATTAAGGGGTCCGGTACGGTCAGGGCTACAGAGTGAGACCAGACCGTTCTGAACATTAATTAGCCAAGATCCTAGAGGTAGAGAACAGAGTTTTGTTACACCCCGATTTCAACTGGCCAAGGTAAAAGGAGAACAACAAAAACAATCTTGGTTTATCTAGTGGCTGTACTAGAGAATTTAAAACATTTTTTGTAAGAACATTTATTTAGCCTTCATTTAACTTGGTAAGTCAGTTAAGAACAAATTTGTATTTACAATGACAGACTACCAAAAGGTAAAAGGCCTCCTGCGGGGACGGGGGCCTGGGATTAAAAATTAAAAATAAATACAGGACAAAACACACATCACAACAAGAGAGACAACACTACATAAAGAAAGACCTAAGACGACAACATAGCAAGGCAGCAACAGATGACAACACAGCATGGTAGCAACACAACATAACAACAACACAACGTGGTAGCAGCACAAGACATGATACAAAAATTATTGGGCACAGTCAACAGCACAGGAAAGGGCAAGAAGGTAGAGACAACAATAAATCACACAAAGCAGCCACAACTGTCAGTGAGAGTGTCCATGATTGAGTCTTTGAATGAAGAGATTGAGATAAAACTGTCCAGTTTGAGTGTTTTTTGCTGCTCGTTCCAGTATTATTACCATACTAAACCACAAATTAACTCTAAATCCCGCAGCATAAAATGCACAACTTTTAATGGAGCAATTTGTGGTTTAGTACGTTACCCTGCTTCATTGCTCCAGACCACCGCAAGGGGAGTTAGAGCACTGATTATGCTTTTGGGTCCCAAGGCGCTACTGTGTCTCTAACTGACAATGAATGGGTGACATAATGTGCAAGATAAAGCTGATAATTGTACACGACTTCAACATTTTATTTCAATGAACTGAATGATGAGGATGAAGAAGGTAGGCCTAGCTACATAAAGGTCTACTTACTCTGCTGGCGTATTGACCCAGTTTATGACCTCATTTGCAATGTAAACCCGGGCGGCAGTGTGTGTTGGGTCGGGTCATTGTTTGCATTTGGAGAAGAAAAACATAAATTCAGCCTAACAGCCAACATTAGGTACAATACAAGAAATATACAGTGACAAGAAAAAGTAGGGTAACCCTTTGGAAATACCTGGATATTCGCATAAATTGGTCATAAAATTTGATCTGAGTTTCATCTAGGTCACAACAATAGAAAAACACAGTCTGCTTAAACTAATAACACACAAACAATTATACATTTCATGTCTTTATTGAACACACCGTGTAAACATTCCCAGTGTATTGTGGGAAAAGTATGTGAACCCCTCACTTGGCAGCAATAACCTCAACCAAATATTTTCTGTAGTTGCGGAACAGACCTGCACAACGGTCAGGAGGAACGTTGGACCTCTTTACAAAACTGTTTCAGTTAAGCAATATCCATAGGATGTCTGGTGTGAACTGTTCTCTTGAGGTCATGCCACAGCATCTCAATCGGGTTGAGGTCAGGACTCTGACTGGGCCGCTCCAGAAGGTGTATTTTCTTCTGTTGAAGCCATTCTGTTGTTGATTTACTTTGTGTTTTGGGTTGTTGTCCTGATGCGTCACCCAACTTCTGTTGACCTTCAATTTGTGGACAGATAGCCTAACATACAATGTCTTGATAAACTTGGGAATTAATTTTTCCGTCGATGATAGGTAGCTGTCCAAGCCCTATCATCAAACCACGATGCTCCCTCCACTATAATTTACAGTTGGGATGAGGTTTTGATGTTGGTGTGCTGTGCCTTTTTTCCGCCACACATAGTGTTGTGTGTTCCTTCCAAACAACTCAACTGTAGTTTCATCTGTCCACAGAATATTTTGCTGGAACACCCAGGTGCACCTTTGCAATCTTCAGACTTGCAGAAATGTTTTTTTGGGGGGGACAGTCCTCCCATGAACACCATTCTTGTTTAGTGTTTTCCGCATCGTAGACTCGTCAACAGAGATGTTAGCATGTTCAAGAGATTTATGTAAGCCTTTAGCTGACACTATAGTATTCTTCTTAACCTCATTGAGCATTCTGTGCTGTGCTCTTGTAGTCATCTTTGCAGGATGGCCACTCCTAGGGAGAGTAGCAACAGTGCTGAACTTTCTCCATTTATATGCAATTTGTCTAACCGTGGAGTGATGAACATCAAGGCTTGTAGATATACTTTGGTAACCATTTCCAGCTTTATGCAAGTCAACAATTCTTAATCTTAGGTCTTCTGAGATATCTTTTGTTCGAGGCATGGTTCACAAAAGGCAATGCTTGTTGTGAATAGCAAACTCAAATTTTGTGAGTGTTTTTTACAGGGCAAGGCTGCTCTAACCAACATCTCCAATCTCGTCTCATTGATTGGACTCCAGGTTAGCTGACTCCTGACTCCAATTAGCCTAGGGGTTCACATACTTTTTCCAACCTACACAATGAATGTTTAAATTATGTATTCAATATAGACAAGAACCATACAATAATTTGTGTGCTATTAGTTTAAGCACACTAATAATAATTATATATACACACATTTTAAAAGTTTGGGGTCACTTAGAAATGTCCTTGTTTTTGAAAGAAAAACACATTTTTTTGTCCATTAAATTAACATCACATTGATCAGTAATACAGTATGTTGTAAATGATCATTTTAGCTGGAAATGGCAGATTTTTTTGTGGAATATCTACATAGGCGTACCGTTCAAAATTTTCGGGTCACTTAGAAATGTCCTTGTTTTCCATGAAAACATAAATGAAATGAGTTGCAAAATGAATAGGAAATATAGCCAAGACGTTGACAAGGTTATAAATAATGATTTTTAATTTAAATAATTGTCCTTCAAACCCTGCTTTCGTCAAATAATCCTCAATTTGCAGTAACTATAGCCTTGCAGACCTTTGGCATTCTAGTTGTCAATTTGTTGAGCTAATCTGAAGAGATTTCACCCCATGCTTCCTGAAGCACCTCCCACAAGTTGGATTGGCTTGATGGGAACTTCTTACGTACCATACGGTCAAGCAGCGCCCACAACAGCTCAATAGGGTTGAGATCCGGTGACTTTGGTGGCCACTCCATTATAGACAGAATACCAGCTGACCGCTTCTTCCCTAAATAGTTGATGCATAGTTTGGAGCTGTGCTTTTGGTCATTGTCCTGTTGTAGGAGGAAATTGGCTCCAATTAAGCGCCGTCCACAGCGTATAGTATGGCGTTGCAAATTGGAGTGATAGCATTCCTTCTTCAATATCCCTTTTACCCTGTACAAATCTCTCACTTTACCACCACGAAAGCACCCCTAGACCATCACATTACCTCCACAATGCTTGACAGATGGTGTCAAGCATTCCACCAGCATCTTTTAATTTTTCTGCGTCTCACGAATGTTCTTCTTAGTGATCTGAATACCTCAAACAGATTTATCTGTCCAAAACACTTTTTTTACAATCTTCCTCTGTCCAGTGTGTTCTTCTTCCCATCTTAAACTTTTATTTTTATTGGCAGTCAGATATGGCTTTTTCTTTGCAACTCTGCTTTGAAGGCCAACATCCCGGAGTCGCCTCTTCACTGTTGATGTTGAGACTGGTGTTTTGCGGGTACTATTTATTGAAGCTGCCAGTTGAGGACTTGTGAGGCGTCTGTTTCTCAAACTAGACACTCTAATTACTTGTCCTCTTGCTCAGTTGTGCACCGGGGCCTTCCACTCCTCTGTCTATTCTGGTTAGAGCCAGTTTGCGCTGTTCTGTGAAGGGAGTAGTACACAGCGTTCTACGAGATCTTCAGTTTCTTGGCAAATTCTCGCATGGAATAGCCTTCATTTCTTAGAACAAGAATAGACTGACAAGTTTCAGGAGAAATATCTTTGTTTCTGGCCATTTTAAGCCTGTAATCGAACCCACAAATGCTGATGCTCCAGATACTCAACTAGTCTAAAGAAGGCCCGTTTTATTGCTTGTTTAATAAGAACAACAGTTTTCAGCTGTGCTAACATAATTGCAAAAGGTTTTTCTAATGATCAATAAGCCTTTTAAAATGATAAACCTGGACTAGCTAACACAACGTGCCATTGGAACACAGGAGTGATGGTTGCTGATAATGGGCCTTTATACGCCTATGTAGATATTCCATTAAAAAATCTAAAAAGATCAGCCATTTCCAGCTACAATTGTCAATTACAACAATAACAATGTCTACACTGTATTTCTGATCAATTTGATGTTATTTTAATGGATACATTTTTTGGGGGCCTTTCTTTCAAGTACAAGGACGTTTCTAAGTGAGCCCAAACTTTTGAACGGTAGTGTGTCTTAGAGCCTTTCCATAAGTCCACTCAAGTTTCTTCAACTGTCTTCTGTGATTAGCGTGAAGTTGATCGCCTTTGCCCGAACGCTCATCATCTTCAACCATCAGTGAGTCCATCTTACCGAGGCCACCAAATGCATTGTTTTAAGTACTCTAAAAGCAGATTTGCCCCAACATAAAAATGCATCAACCACTACAAATATACATTTATTTATTTTACCTGCATTAATTGTATAAAAGCCCCTTATAAATTCATTTAGAATGCTCTAAAATGTAATTAGGTATACTGTACAAGGACATTTTATTGATCTGCCAGTATTTTAATTTAGTTGCCTTTTATGAATCCTACCAATTAGTATTGGATTATTCACAATGGCAACCAACAACATTTATTTATTAGTTAGGTTGGATTGTTTGCAGAATTCACAGCCTGCTACGCTTGTGAAAAACAAAATGCCTCCAGCAGAATATCTAAAGGGCTTTATATATAATTAAAATGCAGGGTTAATATTCATAATCGTTGGATAACAAATCACTATCACAATACTAAAAACTTTCAAATGCATTCATGAATTAAATCACTTCAGCCAACATGTTGCGGTTCATCTGATGAAGGTGAACATGGGCCTATTTATGTAATGAATATGAAATCAGAGGGCAGAAATGATTAAATATCAAAGCATTAGACCTCTCACTAAAGGCGTCAGTCATACAAAAGTTATACTTAAATCCAAACTGGTTGGAGATTAGAGTACATGGCCATAGTACAAGGCTAGATCATTTTTCAAGCTGTTCAAACATTCATAGTTGACCAGCAGGGTCAAATAATATAAACAGTGGTTATAGAGGGTGCAACCGATCAGCACCTTAGGAGTAAATACCAGTTGACTTGTCATAGCCAACCATTCAGCGGTCAAGACAGCAAGTGCGTGTGAGTGAGTGAGAATCAGGATAAAGATAAGACCCAGATGCAGACCGTGTCGAAGTAGCAAAGTTTATTACAGCAACTGGGGCAAAGGTACAGGACGGCAGGCAGGATCAGGGTCAGGTCAGGCAGAGGTCGGTAATCCAGAGGGAAAGCAAAGGTCAGAACGGCAGGCAGGCTCAGCGGTAGGCAGAGTGGTCAAGCGGGCGGGCTCAGGGTCAGGACAGGCAAGGGTCAAAACCAGGAGGATGAGAAAAGAGAGACTGGGGAAAAGCAGGCGCTGATACGAAAAAACGCTGGTTGACTTGACAAACTGGAAACAGACAAACAGAATACCGATATAAATACACAGGGGATAATGGGGAAGATGAGCGACACCTGGAGGAGCGTGGAGACAATAACAAGGACAGGTGAAACAGATTAGAGTGTGACAGAGAGAGATAGCGAGAGCTTCGGAACACAGTTACACGTGGAATATAGCAATAAGAATGTCAGTTTAATATGCATTGCAGTTCACCTCCTATTACCCTTCTCAGAGTTTTAAGAATTGTATTTGTTACATTTTTGTGACATTGTGGCATTTAAAGCATATTGAAGATAGAAGCAACAAGATTTGAAGCAACAAGATTTGAAGCAAGAGCCTACCCATGTGTGGTCAGCACCGTTTCGCGCTGCTCTGAGAGAAGCATGGGGACTGGTCTTGATAAATAAATGAGTTTTATTTTCACTGAATATTTGTTTGGGTATTGGTTAGACTACAATTAGGGTGTTGAAAGGTTAGGATTATTTTGCTTTTAGTTCTGCAGCATACTCCCGAACAGTCATGTTGTACAATGCCGTGGTTTCCTAACCGAAACCCTGAGAGTTTCGTTTTACTTGGAATAGAAACACCATAATATTAATCAAATGAAGCTACATTTCTTAAAATCAATCCCGTATACTATGTCCTTACAAAACAGGTTTTATATTTTCTAGTACAGCCAATGTTAAAAAAGTAAAATGCTTCTCAAAAATGCTCTCTGGTGGTCAAACTAGCACTAGCTAGCAATGATGGCTGACACTTACCATAGAAATCTGTGGCACCCCGCAAAGTGTGCTGCAGTATGACGTAACTTTTAAAGGAAGAACCACTGTAAATGCATTCAATGTTTAAGCCTTCACTCAATGTCACACAGCTGGTATCTTCAAGAAACTTTCCACTCAGTTGGAAACACTAAATTAACTGAAGTTAAATGTCTCCCACCTGATTTTCAATTAAGTAATTGATCCTCCCAATCAGAACACATCTCCAGCCACCCAGTGTGATTTCTAAGAGAATCCATTGATCTCCTGTGACAAAAAGTATATTTTAGATCCATTATTCTGTGCCTGTCACACCCTGATCTGTTTCACCTGTCCTAGTTATTTTCTCCACCCCCTACAGCACATATGTCAGAGTCAAGGCCCGCGGGCCACATCCGGCCCGCGAGAAGGTTTTTTACGGCCCCTGGGATGATCTTGATTTATTATTAGAACCGGCCCGCAGACCGCAGCAAGCCGGCAGCCCGCAGATCTTTTACACGCACCAATACTACYTTTCCCACAATGCAACGGTGACGCACCGAGCAGTAGGCTGCTTCATTTCAATATTTATTGGCACAGCAGTCGTCAGCATCACAGTAAAATTAACTTTCAGATACCCATCAAAAATGGCAAAACGGAAGGTGGACACTGAGAACCGGGGGTTCAAAACAAGTGGGAGTCGGAGTATATGTTCACGGAGGTAGCTGGAAAACCTGTGTGTCTTCTGTGTGGAGAAAGTGTGGCGGTACTGAAAGAGTATAATCTGAGACGACATTATGAAACGAAACACGCGGACAAAAACAAGAATATGGACATGGAACAAAGGCTACAAAAGGCAGAGGAATTAAAACGAGGCCTCAAATCTCGACAGGCTCTGTTCAAAAAAGCCAAATCACAAGGCCAGGCTGCTGTCAAGGCCAGTTTTATTTTGGCAGAAGAGATCGCTAAATCAGCCCGGCCATTTACGGAGGGGGATTTCATCAAAAACGAATGATTAAAGTTTGTGACGAAGTTTGCCCAGAAAAAAGGCAACTCTTTTTAAATGTGAGTCTGAGCAGAAACACCATTGCCGAGAGAGTAGACCAGTTGTCCATCAATCTAAAAGAGCAGCTTGTGAAAAAGGAATATATTTGTTAGGTTTTCAGTAGGTTCAATTAGGTTCACTAGACTATATGCGTCATTTAAAAAATTTTCAATGAACATTCGAACAGTCCGGCCCTCGGCTTGTAGCTAAATTTTTTATTTGGCCCTCCGTCCATTTGACTTTGACACCCCTGCCCTACAGGTGTCGCTTGTTTTCCCCAATGTATTTATCCCTGTGTTTCCTGTCTCTCTGTGGCAGTTTGTCTTGTGTGTCCAAGCCTACCAGTGGTTTTTCCCGATTTCCTGCTTTGCCTTTTCTCCTTTTTCTATTCCTCCCGGTTTTGACCCTTGCCTGTTCTGGACTCTGTACCCGCCTGCCTGACCATTCTGCTTGCCCTGACCTCGAGCCTGCCTGCCACTCTGTACCTCTTGGACTCTGATCTGGTTATGGCCTTTTGCCTGTCCACGACCATTCTCTTGCCTATTCCCTTTGGATTTTATTAAACATCTTAAAATCCAACCATCTGCCTCCTGTGTCTACATTTGGGTCTCGTCTAGTGTCATGATAGTGCCGCATCGATCCTCCATGAGATGGTCATCCCTAGCTACTATTTTATCAGTATCTACCACCGCAGTAGCTACCACTACAACTGCAATCAGTCGCTATCAATTTAAAATATACCAACAAACATCCAATCAAGAGATTGCTCACTGTTTAATATAGGCCGCTGAATTTACAAGATGTGATGCGACTTCATCATGTTCAAATACACCTTTATCTAAAGACTTTGTTGATCACAAACTTTCAGAAGTATTCGATTTGAATCGTGAACTCCCCGAATACATTAGCACCTCAGTTGTCACAGGAACATTATGAATATACATAGGACAATGTCATGCACATCTCACTGTCATGCACATCTTTCTCTCTCTCTCTGTTTGAGACAGGGATGGCAGGTGAGAAAGATTCGTAGCAGATGGAGTACGCAGATTCAGAGTGCATCTGAATGCATCGCTGGCTGATTGTAACGGCCGTTGATTGGGATGATGATCCATCCAGGTGAATGGGAAACGGTCCACTGTCTCCAGGAATAGAAATACAAGTAATCTTTTCATTTCTCTATCTACTGCATATGTTGATACATAAATGTAACAAATTGCTGAAAGACAATTGCAGGAAATGCTTTATGGAGTTGATGCAGTCAACGTTGTGTGGCCTAATTCTCCAGAGAGTTCAGGAGATATAAAGTAAGCCACCAGCATCCCTCTGGTACATTTCCTCTCTTCTTTCCCTCATCATCATAACTGCAGCATTTCAGAGAGGACTGGAAGAAATAGAAACACAGACAGACAGACAGATCAGTGCTTTTGCACATCGCTTCCCTCAGTTGAATGTGTTCCGCTGGCATAAATGTGAGGTGCTACATTGAGATTAGGGTATAATCCACTAATGTATGTTCATTCCTCTCCATTCCAGACCAGCAACACGCAGCACAATTATGTGTGAGAGTGTGAGTAATGGAACACCTTAGTGCAGACACATGGAAGTACACACTGTTCACACACAGACACACACACACACACACACACACACACACACACACACACACTCTAACACAGACAGGGAGTCAGGGACAAACTTTCTCCATTTCACCCAACCTTTTGATGTTTTGAAACTGAGTGGCTTGTTAATTAAAGCTTTGAAGGGATAATGCTGGTCTGAATGTGTCTGTTAGTGTTACAAAGACAGCTAATTAAAATTGGAAATGGATCCTAGTGCTTCTTTCTTTCACAGATCCTCTTCCTCTAGTAGAAACAAACAGGGAAAAGTCACCGAATTTAAAGAAATGATATACAATTGAAGTCGGAAGTTTACATACACTTAGGTTGGAGTCATGAAAACTCGTTTCCAACCACTCCACACATTTCTTGTTAAACTATAGTTTTGGCATGTCGGTTAGCGCATCTACTTTGTGCATGACACAAGTAATGTTTTACAATAATTGTTGACGGACAGATTATGTCACTTATAATTCACTGTATCACAATTCCAGTGGGTCAGAAGTTGACATACACTAAGTTGACTCTGCCTTTTAACAGCTTGGAAAATTCCAGAATAGATGTCATGACAGTAGAAGCTTCTGATAGGCTGATTGACATCATTTGAGTGAATTAGAGGTGTACCTGTGGATGTATTTCAAGGCCTTCAAACTCAGTGCCTCTTTTGCTTGACGTCATGGAAGAAAAAATAAATCTGCCAAAAATTGTAGACCTCCACAAGTCTGGTTCATTCTTGGGAGCAATTTCCAAATGCCTGAAGCTACCACGTTTATCTGTACAAACAATAGTATGCAAGTATAAACACCATTGGACCACGCAGCCATCATACCGCTAAGGTAGGAGAAGTTCTGTCTCCTAGAGATAAACGTACTTTGGTGCGAAAAGTGCAATTCAATCCCAGAACAACAGCAAAGGACTTTGTGAAGATGCTGGAGGAAACAGGTACAAAAGTATCTATATCAATAGTGAAACGAGTCCTATATCAACATAACCTGAAAGGCCGCTCAGTAAGGAAGAAGCCACTGCTCCAAAACCGCCATAAAAAAGCCAGACTACGGAATGCAACTGCATATGAGGACAAAGATCATACGTTTTGGAGAAATTATTTAAAAAATAAAACTGTTTGGCCATAATGACCATTGTTATGTTTGGAGTAAAAAGGGGGCTTTGAAGTCAAAGAACACCATCCCAATTGTGAAGCACAGGGGTGGCAGCATCATGTTGTGTGGTGCTTTGCTGCAGGAGGGACTGGTGCACTTCACAAAATGGATGGCATCATGAGGGAGGGAAATTATGTGGATATATTGAAGCAACATCTCAAGACATCAGTCAGGAAGTTTAAGGTTGGTCGCAAATGGGTCTTCCAAATGGACAATGACCCCAAGCGCACTTCAAAAGTTGTGGCAAAATGGCTTAAGGACAACAAAGTCAAGGTATTGGAGTGCCATCCCAAAGCACTGACCTCAATCCTACAGAAAATGTGTGGACAGAACTGAAAAAGCGTGTGTGAGCAAGGAGTCCAACAAACCTGACTCAGTTACACTAGCTCTGTCAGGAGGAATGGGCCAAAATTCACCCAACTTATCGTGGGAAGCTTGTGGAAGGCTATCCGAAACATTTGACCCAAGTTAAACAATTTAAAGGCAATGCTACCAAATACTAATTGAGTGTATGTAAACTTCTGACCTACTGGTAATGTGATGAAAGAAATAAAAGCTGAAATAAATCATTATCTCTACTATTATTCTGACATTTCACATTCTTAAATAAAGTGGTGATCCTAACTGACCTAAGACAAGGAATTTTTACTATGATTATTGTCAGGAATTGAGAAACTGAGTTTAAATATATTTGGCTACGGTGTATGTAAACTTCCGACTTCAATTGTATTCAAAAGTGTATTCAAAAGTGTATTCAAAAGTCAATGAGTTGAACCGGTGGAGCAGAATCCAACTTGCCCAAGGTGGTGGAGCAATATGGGTTTTGATCAGTGTGATTCTGAACTCACATGTAGCCGTTGTAGTTCTCTGTAGCTCAATTGGTAGAGCATTTGCTTCCAGGGACCATCAGTACGTAAATGCATGCAGCATGACTGTAAGTTGCTCAAGATAAAAAAAAGTGTCTGCTAAATGGCATATATTATACGGAGTGGCTGTAGTTCGGGATTTTCTGGAAACTCCCCTTACGAAAGAAGATTGCAGTCAGAGTGCAGTATAACTGCATTTAGAGTGCAATATAACTATGACTACAGTATGTTGCAAAAACTGCATCCAGAATACTACAGTTGATTGCAGTTACTGCACTTTCAAAACTGATATATTTTTGCAAGGGATGATTTGCCATAGGGGAAAAAAACTGATTTCTGTGCATGTGCAGTATAATTTTTTTAACGTAGCTGCTGTCCAGTACGCTGTCTATGTAGCTGCTGCTCAGTGTTTCGCTGAAAGTTTGATCAGCGATTAATACTTTTTTTCTGGTGTAGCCTATTCAATTGTCATGTTGTACACAGAGGACATGGTCGACATGTTCGAACGATTGCATTCCAAGCATCAGCACGATTTCATGCTCTTTTTTCAGGAATGGAGTCAGGCTATATGAGGTAAATAGACCTGATCAAGGACCAAAACAAACAGCGAATGCATCCAACAAGTTTATACAGTCAGATGCTTAATGTAATCATTGTGTGCTAGGAATATGTGACCAACTACAAAACAAAAGTGAATGTCCCAATACCTTTGGTCCCCTAAAATGAGGGTTTCTAAACGTTTCACCTGATATGGAAAACACACTCAATTTTAAGCAGACAGTCATCACTTTAACCTCATAGTCATTGTATCATTTCAAATCCAAGGTCCTGGAGTACAGAGCCAAAACAACATAAAATAATGTCACTGTCCCAATACTTTTGGAGCTCACTGTATCTAGTCAACATATCAGACACAAGCAAGACAAAAACATGCAGTCTAATTAGTGTTTGAATGTTATGTTTTTCATCATCATTACAAACATTGGCTAAGCTGGAGGCAGACAGGCAGTCAAAGTAGTAGGGGAGAACCCGGGACAAAAGTAACACTTTCAGTTTTTTCCTAATTACTCAGAGGTCAATAGAGCTGGATACACCATAATAAAATAGACAGAGGACAGAAATACCACAATGTTACTTTTGTACCTGCCGGTGGGGTGGGATTCACACAGCTTTGGGACGGAAGTAAGTAACAGCTGGCAAGAAGTGCACGATATAATATCTGTCTAATATCCATGTTTATGGTTAGTAGTGCTCGTTACTTTCAACAAATGTACCATCAGCCATAATTTCATGTTTGTGTGGATTTGAATAATTAATGCTATAGGTTTGACATTTATGAAAATGAACCATGCGTCAACATCGCAATGTTGTGCAACCTCAATATTTTTCCTTAGGGTATTAATCAGACCAAAATGGATCACATTATAATTACATTATATTAAAACGTGTTAGGGATAGGCGTTCCGTCAACAGGACAGTCATGTAGCGCCATGTGTCATGAATGCAGATTTTAGAGAAACAACAAATACCGGTACATATAAGTGTCTTATATCGGCTGAAAGCTTAAATTCTTGTTAATATAACTGCATGGTCCGATTTACAGTAGCTATTACTGCAAAAAAATGCCATGCTATTGTTTGAGGAGAGCTCAAAACAACAAAACACTTTTTTCACCACGACAGGTTTGATAAATTCAACTTTGAAGGTGCAATGTGCACTTACATTCTTGAAATCTTGCTCTAATTTGTTACCCTAAACGTTGTTTCAACCAGTCAAATTACATTCGGATTTATTCCTCAGAGATTCTAGAACGTAACCAGACTTCAGTATATCACTAGGAGTGTAGTATATCCTATAGGATGCCAAAGTTGGTCAGAGAGCGACGCCTTCATTGCGCGCCGATGACACGGGGGTCTTCACTTGATTGACTGTAAACCCCGTATCTGTCGCACGATTTTGCTGCTAACCTTGTGCGACAGCAAGCCATTTCCTTTTGGACAAAAATTGCAAGAATATGGAGAGTTATGAAAACTGGGTGAATTTGCAAATGTTGAACTTACAATATGGCTACTAATACTGGAAAAGCTAAATCAAAGACCAAGTATACAGATTTGAGGATATTCTTGTAGAAAAATGTAATGTAAATGGACATTTAGGCAAATCGTGAAGGACACCTGGATGACTTCACACTAAATGTCATGTAGCTTGCTCATACTTCAAGTCATCAGTCTGAAACTGCACATACACTGCTGCCCTCTTGTGGACACCATCGGAATTACCAGAGTGATGGCTAGATTTGGAACCTTGCTGTTGCATTTCAAAGATGGTGGTAGAAAAGCAATAGAAAAAAACGGGGTGTTTTTTCTTTGTATTTTCTTCTACCAGATCTATTGTCTTATATTCTCCTACATGCACATTCCTGCAAATTGTACCAAGAATATGCATTTCCATGCTTCAGGGCCTGAGCTATAGGCAGTTAGATTTGTGTATGTCACGTTCCTGACCTGTTTTCTCTTGTTTTTGTATGTGTTTAGTTGGTCAGGGCGTGAGTTGGGGTGGGCATTCTATGTTATGTGTTTCTATGTTTAGGTTCATTGTCTGTTAGCCTTATATGGTTCTCAATCAGGGACAGGTGTTATTCATTTCCTCTGATTGAGAATCATATATAGGTAGGCTGTTTCACACTGTTTGTTTGTGGGTGATTGTCTTCCGTGTCTGTGTTTGTCGCGCCACACGGGACTGTTTTGGTTTGTGTAGTCTATTCCTGTTCTGCATGTTTATGTATGTTTTCCAGTACAGGGGCCTGTTGCACAAAAGTAGAATTAAGACATCCGGGATAAATGACTCAGCTGAGCTCAATGAAGCCAAAACATGTGCGTCCAGGCTTAATTGGTTGCACAAAGACCAAGCCAGGATGAGCAGACACGGATTCATTAAGCCAGGTGAAACCAATCCTGGATAGGTGCGCGCTCACGGCTCACTCAAATAGACCCCGCCACAGATCACAGATTAACTGATTTACCATGGCAACTAGAGCCGCGTACTTTTCCCAGTCGGAAGCACAAATCCTCATGGAGGCATACGAGAGTAAAAGATATAATTAAGAAGAAAGGCAACACCGCCACAGTGATAAAGCAAAGAGAAAAAGCGTGGCAAAGTATTGCAGACCGCCTGAATGCGTAAGTAGTGCACAATTACACACTCACCGCTCCGCTGAAACATCACAATTACAATTCAAATATTAATTCACATCTCCAAAAATGCAGTGTACTGTAATTATGAAACGGTTAATTTTTAATTGAAATGCACTGCAGATATGAGTGAAATTGTGTAAAGTAACTCCATCACACTGTATAAAGCTATGATAAATTTTTGATATTTTTACTGAAAACAAGACAAAAATACCAAGTAATTTTTTGCAGTTTGACTCCATTAAATGTGTGTGTGTGTGTGTGTGTAGATTAAACATGAACGGGCCAAAACGGACTGGCAGCAGGTCAAAATCAAATACAAGAACATTCTGCAGAATGGTATGGTCCCTGACTAATATTTAACAAAGCACAAGCATATATTGTACCCAGAAGGTGCCTGCTCACACATTGTCTGTACTGTTTGACAGTGAAAAAGAAACCCACAGACAAGGCACGTGGTGGGTCACCAAAGGCTGACCTTACCCCAGCAGAGGACATGGCCTTGGAGCTAAATAAAGGCAGGCCCGTCTAGAGGGATCCCTGGGGGGAAAGAGACGAGCATAGGTTCCTCCCAGATGCCACCCGCTTCATTCAAGGTATGCCTTCCATCTCTACATGGGATACAACCACATCATATTGAATCAATTTGGACTGTCTGACTTTGTTTACCTATTGCCTTGCAGTGTCTGGCAGCACTGTGTTCCGTTTAGAGCCACCAGCACAAGCACCAGACGATGCTGATCCAGTGAGTACTCCATCAAAGCATACTGTAGCCTGGCATGTCTTGTCTACTAGCTTCAATATGAATCCGATTAAATGTGATAGGGTGAAGGCCCCAGTGCAGCAGCAACAGCACATGATGGAGACGATGATGAGGAGACCATCTCTCTGGATTCCAGAAGGCATGAGGTATCATGTTAAGACTGTGAAAGTACTATTTACTTCTACAATGGTGAGGAGTCCTCATCAAAATCAAAAAATCTAATTTCTTTTACAGGACCCAGATGATACAGTGGAAACCAGCCTGGCAACATAGTGCGTATTATAAAAGGACACACATCCTGCCAAATCCAGCTGGCTAATTGTATTGTGTTCACAGAGCTCACAAGCTATCAGAAAGTTGTATGGCAACCACCTCCGGCGCCAAATAGAACTGGCAGACAAGACATTCAGTACAAGAAGAAAAAGATGGAAAATCTTGCACTGGAGTCGAAATAAAAAGAGGACAATTAGGAAACTGGACCTTGAAATAAAAAACTTGAGAGGAGGTGAGATGCCTTCAATGTACACTGTATGCTAACTGTAACACAAATGTATTAATCATTATTTTTCTTTCCTCCCCCAGCTCCAAGAAGATGACACAGCTCAAAAAAAAATAGGTATATCTCGTAAAGTCAAGTGAGCCATGACATATGAGCCTTATTGTGAGCACACAGACGGTGGCATCTTTCTAAGTTTTTTTTATTTTCCCAGCAATCAGTACAACCAAGTCATCGTTATAAGGCATCGCCCTCTTTTTCCCACCCCCCCAGCACCAGGTGTGGCCACTAGCCTATATGAAGGCCCAAAATTGTGTGTTCCTTTCTGCTCTGACAATGCATGCCCATTCGTGCGAGATGTGGTGGATGAAGAAGCACTTGTGCTGAGGAGAGCCTTCAGGCGAGAAAGGGTCTTCAGGGACCGGTGGACCCACTGGCCTTCCCTGATGACCATCTATATGAAAGATACAGGTTTTCTGCAGATGGCATCAGGTATCTATGCAGACTACTGGTCCCAGGATTAAGCACCGCACTGCACGGAGCCATGCACTGAGTGTGGAGCAAATGGTTTGTGTGGCCTTGCGCTTTTTTGCTAGTGGAGCCTTCCTGTACTCAGTGGGGGATGCAGAACAGCTGAACAAGGCCACAATGCCGCACAATAAGGAGTGTGTGTCTGGCTATCAAAGCATTAGCAGATGTCTTCATCTCCTTCCCTGGCCACAGAAGACTCTGTGACATCAAAGAGGAGTTCTATAGGATTGCAGGTAAGAGGATCTACAAATTACAGGACAACTGTTAACACATAGTAGGATACTCATTACTTTGTGTGACAGGTTTCCCCAATGTCATTGGTGCAGTGGACTGCACACACATAAGATAAAAGCCCCCTCAGGTGCCCATGAGGCCGATTTTGTGAATAGGAAATCCTTTCACAGCATTAATGTTCAGGTGAACATAACTTTTTGATATTGTCCATTGACGAACACTCTGCATTGCCAGTGATGTGCATTGATTGGTGTAAATTCCTCATCTTATGATTTCAGATGGTCTGCAATGCTGACTGTGTGATCAGCAATGTGTGGCAAAATGGCCTGGCTCAGTCCATGACTCCAGAATCTTTCGGGCCTCTGAAATCTATCAGTGCCTATCACAAGGTAAGCCACACAACCCCTATTTATAACCATCATGGCGTGGTCAAGAATATCACTGTGTTTATGAGGTAGTAATGATGAGATTTGTGTTGACAGGTGAATTCTCTGGTGTGTTGCTGGGAGACAGGTATGGCTGCCAGCCTTTTCTCCTGACACCTTTCACAGACCCCCAGGAAGCACAGCAGGCCTACAACCATGCCCATGCCAGGACCAGGGCCAGAGTTGAAATGACCTTTGGCCTCCTGAAGGCACGCTTTCACTGCCTTCACAAATTAAGGGTCAGCCCTGTTAGGGCATGTGATATTACTGTGGCTTGTGCTGTCCTCCACAATGTGGCCTGCCTGAGGAAGGAGAGGGCCCCCAGAGTGCCACCAGCCATGGACTGGGACAATCCGGCAATCTTCCCTGATGACGACAGTGGTCGGCTGCTGAGGGACCAATATGTGTTGAATTATTTTAGTTAGTATGTGTGCTTTCAATTTTGGTTAAATATGTCCTGCGGTGGCAGAGGAATTTGGGTTTTTTTGGGTTCGTTTTTTGACGAATTTGGCCTCTTATGATGTTTGTGCGGTATACTGTGTGTAATACAAGGCTGCAGGGAGGCTACTGCATCCATTCATTTGTCTGTTCAGTTGATGTGTATGGATTTGTCCTGCATTTATTTTAGTGTGCAGACATGCAGGGTGTGTTATATACAGACCTTTGAATGTGTATGTATCATTTTGTATAATATGCTTGGATTCTGTGCTTTCCATCTTGTAGAGTCACTGTGACTTCAGTTTCGAAAGGAGCTGATGGTTTACCTGCTTGGTTTTGTCCTTATTCAATAAAGGAACATAATGTTACACATTGTGTTTTTATATTCATATGGAATGTGTATTTGTTTATATGACAGAGTACTAGGGCCACACTGAAGAAAAAGGATAAAGTCATAAATTTATGAGGCTGGTTCTTTCTGCAGAAAAGCTACATATTGTTTTTACAGTTTTGATACTTATGACAATGTGATACTTAATATTCTGGCACATCAGCATGTCTTTGTTTATGAAACCATACTGAAGTACAATTTCACGAAATGCCCCACATCTGTCATTTTAACAACTGTCCTCCTTTAAAACAACTGGTTACAATATTATGACTTGTGTTTTTTTCCCCTCTGTGGCCCTAATATTCTATCATTTTATATATAGCCTTATAGTCTATGGGAAACTGTAAATTATCTAATGATAGCATCATCATCTAAAAATCATTTTTTATCCAAAATCATTGAAATTAATGATCACAAACGTTTAAATAATAACAGTGGGTCTAGTTATATGTGATAACAATGTATAGTGAGCAGTGAAATAACTATTGGTTTCCATTTGTGGTGACTGCTGACTGACATTAGGGATGAGATTAAATAGATCCTGGAATTTAGCCTGGTCTGGAGCAGGCTAGCTCCACAGAATAAATCTCCATGGTAATTTATACCATAACATATCCTCCTGCCCCCTATCCATCTTTAGTGCAACCGGATTACGGATCAATTGAGCCAGGATCACCAAGATATCCTGGCTTAATCCCTTATCCTAGTTTTGTGCAACAGGCCCCAGGTCTGTCTACGTCATTTTGTTGTTTTGTATATTCTCAAGTGTTTTTCGTGTTCGTCTTTTCGTTTAAATAAATTCATTATGACTGCATACCTCGATGCGTATTGGTCCGATCCCTGCTTCTCCTCTTCAGACGAAGAGGAGAAAATCCGTTACAGTGTATGTCATCTTAGGTGAACATTTTTAAAAGGGGGCTATCCCTTAGAAGCTTTTAACCATACTTTTATCATCACACTTTAATGGGAATGTAGTAGATGTTTTTTCACAATTTTCAAGACTATTCGTGCTTATCCCTACTAATCAGGTACGCTGTCTTTGTCATGTGCGCTCCTCATGTCTTGATAAAATAAACATATTTATTCTCTTCACAAATGGCAAACTCATTATTGTTATCATATTTCATCATATATCATTTTCAAACATTCCATCACTTGTTGACATTATTCTTTTAATTTATTTTTACTTTTACACCTTTTTCGTGTTATCCAATTGGTAGTTACAGGCTTGTCCCATCGCTGCAACTCCCCTACTGTCACGTTCCTGACCTGTTTTATGTTATTTTTGTATGTGTTTAGTTGGTCAGGGCGTGAGTTGGGGTGGGCATTCTATGTTTTGTGTTTCTATGTTTAGGTCACTTGTAATTAGCCTTATATGGTTCTCAATCAGGGACAGGTGTTTGACGTTTTCCTCTGATTGAGAACCATATATAGGTTGGCTGTTCACACTGTTTGTTTGTGGGTGATTGTCTCCTGTGTCTTTCGTGTCTGTATATGTGCACCACACGGGACTGTTTTGGCTGTTCGTTTCGTTTTGATGTAGTCTGTTCCTGTTCGTGAGTTCTGCGTGTAGTTATGTAAGTTCCATGTTCAGGTCTGTCTACGTCGTGTTTGTTATTTTGTAATTTTCCAAGTGTTTTCGTATTCGTCTTTGTATTTCAAATAAATTCATTTATGTCTACATACCTCGCTGCGTGTTGGTCGGACCCATGCTCCTCCTCGTCCGAGGAGGAGGCAGATTTAGAACTCCGTTACACCTACGGACTCGGGAGAGGCAAAGGTCGAAAGCCATGCGTCCTCTGAGACGCGACGCTGCCAAGTCGCACTGCTCGCTTAACCCGGAAGCCAGCCGCACCAATGTGTCAAAAGGAACCGTTCAGCTAGGGGACCGAAGTCAGCCCCGGGTGGATTGGAAATGATGCAGACAATTACATTGATAGAAGCCACAATCTATCTGCAATATTAAAGCTCATCTATCCCCCCAACAACAACAAAAATATTATAAAAGCAATATTTACTGAGAGGAGACAATGGCACATATATTTTATTTCACGCCAGGTCATCAGTTTACATTGTGTTACTTTCATCCCACCCGTTTCTCCTGTAACCTCTCCCAGGCTAACACCCAAGATTAGCTAGCATGATACTTGAAACCTATGCTGTCTTTTAGTCACTAGATGGGTTATGTAAATGACATATGTTTGGAACCTGAAACAACTCTACAACCAAAAAAGACTTTTTTAATATATTTTTTAACATTGCTCAAATCCACTTTTTGTTGATAACTCGGCGGAACATGGTCAGACTGGGCTGTGTTTTTTTTGTGGCAGGGAGCTCATCCTCCACATTAGGAACTAGCTTACTTCACTGCATCATTCTAGCTTCTGTGTTATTTGAGAAAATGGGCGTGTTACTTTTGCCCTGTGTTTCTTTCTTCCCAGCTCTCCCCTAGTGTTATTTTTCAGCAACTCTGGCTAGTGGCTACGATATGGATACGATATGGCATTAACCAAAAAGATTAGCCTACATTATCACACAAAACAAAAATTGTGCAACTGCAATATCCATTACAAGATAGAGAAGGTTGTAACCTTCATAATTGCCTTGAATGTTCATTCAAATCTGAGGCAGTTTTTATTTCAGCTGTCCAGGAATATATGGAAGAGACATTAAGTAGGCTACATCATAGTTCAGAAAAGGTGAGTAAAGAGAAACGTGAAGGGAGGTGTGAGCAGCAGCAACATAGAATAAATGTGTGCGTAAAATAACGTTTTCCGGATCTCTAGCTCTGAAAACTCTGATTCATGCATCTTGACGGTGGACCTGTTACAAGCTCAAATGGCTGACGCAGGTTGAGGGTGTTTACAAACCAGACTCATTGAATAAATATTGAAAAGCTGCGGCTCTGTTAAGAGGCCCATTTACAGTAAACATCTAATTTCCTCCAGATCTGTAGTGTTAGGGGGAAATAACCGAGGCAGGCAGGCATCTGGCTTCATGCTCCGCTCTCGCCTTGCAGCACATCAACAGTAGGATGCCTTAGTGCCTTCGCTCTCTCAATGGACCATTCAGCTGTATTCATGAGAGCTTGAGCAGGTGTCATTGATTCTGGGAACAGAACAGACCGTACCGAGGCTGCGGAGACACGTTTCTAAAATAATAGGCCTAATTGATGTCTGTGGATATAGATGAATGGGTGAAAAGGGGCGAGAAAGGAAGTTGTAATTGTATGTCCCTTGAGAGAAAGAGATTTGTAAAGCAAGTGTTCGCAGGTTTTACGTCTCTGATGAAGGTATCAAGGTTGTCTGACTACAGACACTAAAAAAGTATATATTTTTAATGTTTCACAATTTTCTTTCCAGAAATTTACTGAGTAGGAAGGTTCTCCCCTTCCTCCTCTGAGGAGCCTCCACTGATAAACATCCCATTTCTGTTCAGTGTCTGGAGGATACTCAATTGCATACTCCTCGCGTCCTCTCGTCTCCCATGGATCGAAAAGGTCAGAGTGGAGGGACCTCCGTCTTTCACATCCAATCGGTTTTGAGAAGGAAACGAGGAGAGGGGCGCTAAGAGTTGCAATTGAGATCTTCCCCTTGTCTCAATGAGCTTGTGGCGGAAACTTGTCATTCATTATGCGCAGCACTTAATCTGGCGAGAAAATCTGACCCGACAGGGAAATCAAATACAGCTGTTTTCAGGCAGGCTGGATGCGCACTATTGTTACTGTTGAATCACATTGTATGACAACTAGAACATTATTAGAGCTGATGAACATAGAACACAATTAAAAGATACATAATGCTGCTTTAATTACAGATTGATGAGTATTTGCGAAAATATTGCCATATTTAAATAAATCCATTCCATCTCTAAACAACACACTGGACAGCCCTTTGTGTTTACACATCATCTCACAGAAACTTACTGTAAAATGTACAAACTGTAAAATTAATTATTAGAATTCGCCTTTGGGGGCTAGAGCACAAATATCCCAAAAGTCAACAAAAAACTCTAAGCAATTAACTCAAATGAACCCGATATGTTCCATGTCCTGCACCCTGGCCAGTCATATAATCACAGTTAATTACCATATTTCCTCAGCATCTTAAAAGTGATGCTGCGTTAATTATCATCGGAAGGGGAGATGATACCCAATTAGGGTGGATTTTAATTATTACTTTTTTTTCACGGGCAAGACGGCAGGCTGCCTGTTTCATCTTCACCTCGCGTGACCCCCAGCTAGACAGAGGGGCGCGTTCTTTTTGAAGGAATCTCCCAATTTCCCAAGTGTCCTTGTTGGATGTGCTATAACTAAGCCAAAACATGCCAGGAAAACAAAGTGATGCTAATGATGAAGACAGGATAAAAAAGAAAACTTGCCATCTAGGCTAGAAATCACGTGGAAAAAGAACCCCTAAGCCATATTTGCCATTCAAAAGTGTGTATCCCAAAATTCCTACCTTTCACTCAATTCCCTCTCATTGTAGTGGCCTAGTGAGTGTATTAGAGCTCCTTTACAGACTGGAATCAGATTACTGTCGCAGAGCCATTCTGTGAATGGGAGCGGTGTCAGTGGGTGTACGTCAGGGCTGCCTTGTCACCCCCCATTTCATTCCAGTGTGTGAGAGTGAGAGAGAGATGTAATTCAGCTACCTGACAGTCTGAACTCTGTGGAAACCACAGAAGAAAACATGGCCCACTAACAGGCAAAAGCAATCCTGGCTTGTGATCTTAGCAAGATCTGCTAATTGCCTGAAATTATGCATCAAAATATGTACGGAACCTGGAACATTTTGCTAAGTCTGTGCTTCCTGATCAGACTGATAATGAACTAATTTGAATACATTTCTGGCCCAGTAATTAGGACCTAATCGTAATTGATGGATCATTTGAGCCCAACCTGCATTAAACATTCATTATTACAAGCCCAACACATGGTTTGAACAGCTCTTGCCATATCAAACACTGCCATTTAGAACAGGGAATGTGCTAATGAGGCCGGCGTACACAACAGATACAGGAGAGTGTCTCTCTCACATAGACACACACATGCTTAAATGCATGCAGGAAAAAACACATGCAAAGACAAACACTTGGGGTTTGTATGTTACATTATACACAAACATGCACCTCATAGTAAAAGCTGTCAAGACACATCGATGTGTTTACACAGCTACAAACACATGCAAAAATGCTGTATATGTACAAACATACCTGCAAGGATGAATACAGACAGAGAAGCTAGCATAAACTTGACCAACAAGAACAAGAACAAGCCAAATGAGAACAAGCCAAATGAGAAAAACAGTGAAACACAAACATGACCCATTGTCACGCCCTGACCTTAGAGAGCCGTTTTATGTCTCTATTTGGTTTGGTCAGGGTGTGATTTGGGGTGGGCATTCTATGTTTCTTTATTTCTATGTTTTGGCCGGGTATGGTTCTCAATCAGAGACAGCTGTCTATCGTTGTCTCTGATTGGGAACCATACTTAGGTAGCCCTTATTCCCTCCTTTCAGTGTGGGTAGTTGACTTTTGTTAGTGGCACTATAGCCCTTAAGCTTCACGGTCGTTTTGTATTGTTTATTGTTTTTTGTTGGTGACATTTCTTAAATAAAAAGGAAAATGTACTCCCACCACGCTGCACCTTGGTCTTCCTTCAATGACGGCCGTGACAGAACCACCCACCACCAAGGGACCAAGCAGTGTGGTAAAAAAGAGGACTGGACATGGGATGACATCCTGGACGGGAAAGGATCCTGGCATGGGAGAAGATCCTAGCCGGAAGGGATCGCCTTACATGGGAACAGGTGGAAGCAGCCAGGAAGGCGGAGGCAGCTGGTAAAGGGGCCCATCGTTACGAGGGAACACGGCTGGCAAGGAAGCCTGAGAGGCAGCCCCCAATTTTTGGTTATAGTTATAGGACTGTCATCTGATCTGTTGTTCTGTTGTTTCTAGGTTAGTTGTTTCTAGGTTAGTTTGGTTGGATCTTGGTTAGTTAGGTTGGCTTTGTGCATGCTACCTGTGCTGTGAAAAATGTCTGTCCTTTTTTGTATTTGGTGGTGAGGTAACATAAATATACGTGGTGTTTTCGCTGTAAAACATTTAAAAAATCGGACATGTTTGCTGGATTCACAAGATGTTTATCTTTCAAATGCTGTATTGGATTTGTTAATGTGTGAAAGTTAAATATTTCTAAAAAATACATTTTGAATTTCGCGCCCTGTACTTGAGCTGGATGTTGTCATAAATGTACAGGCGTCGGGCTTGCAGCCCGAAGAAGTTAACCTCGTTCCCAAAGTAAACAGACTATTTCTCAGGTCCAGATTGTAGAATATGCATATAATTTACAGATTAGGATAGAAAACACTCCAAAGTTTCCAAAACTGTCACAATATTGTTTGTGAGTATACAAAACTGATTCTGCAGGCGAAAACCTGATTAAATCTAACCCGGAAAATATTTATTTTCTTTTTTATCTGTGTTTCCTGGCCCGTCTTTCTTCCATTTAAAGGGGTATCAAATATATTCATTTTCCAATGGCTTCCTCAGGCGGTGACCAGGCTTTAGACATAGTTTCAGGCTTTTATTTTGAAAAATGAGCGAGAATTTTTCAAAACTAGTCAGGTGTCCTCTGATTAGTTCCTGCGCGCGAGAGGGTAGCTCTCCATTTTCTTTTTCTCTCTTATTGAATACCGGTCCGGTTGAAATATTATCGATTATGTTTGTTAAAAACAACTTGAGGATTGATTATAAAAAACATTTGACATGTTTCTACGACCATTACGGATACGAGGCTATGGTTTTCTGAACATATCGCGCAACCCAAATGGCGTTTTTTTTTTTTTAAGTAATATTTCTCGAACAAAAACAAAATTTGTTGTGTAACTGGGAGTCTCGTGAGTGCAAACATCCGAAGATTATCAAAGGTAAGCGATTAATTTTATTGCTTTTCTGACTTTCGTGACCATGCTAATTTGGGCCTAGCTGTTCTAGCATTGATTGCTACACTCAAAAAAGCTTTGATTTCTTTCGCTGTAAAGCATATTTCCAAGATCTGACACGATAGGTGGATTAACAACAAGCTAAGCTGTGTTTTGGTATATTTCACTTGTGATTCCATGATTATAAATATTTTTAGTATTATTTTTGTAATTTGGCGCTCTGCAATTCAGTGGTTATTTAGGAAAACGATCCCGGTAACGGGATCCGTAGCGTCAAGAAGTTAACTAGCCAACTTTAGCTGGCTGGCTCGTTAGGTAACTTTACGTGACGTGTGTACAACACCCGTTGAATTTGGCTGGTGTCAGTAAACGTATCGATTAGACTATCTTACCTGTATGAATCAACATTTATCATGGACGTGTCTCCCTGTCAGGAACACCATACCACGGTTGCCCTAAGTTTGAAGATGTAATCCGGAGACAGGTGTTTTCTCTATCTCTTTAGCTATCATACTCTAATTCCAATGATTTCAAAACTTGATCCTCCAGAAAACGGAGAGCAACACTTATGCTGCTCCACTACACAATGCATTTGAAAAAAAGCAGCATTCAACAGGATTCCCAACACAAACTGACGAGCTCTCCAGTGAATTCATGACTTGCGACATACGCCGACTTTCCTGAATCGGGTCACATTTATGTTTTGTGAGTCAGCCAGATCAGGGGCAGTAGGGATAGATAAGTTCTCTTGACAAGTGTGTGAATTGGACAATTTTTCTGTCCTACTAAGCATTCTAAATGTAACAAGTATTTTTGGGTGTCAGGGAAAACGTATGGAGTAAAAAGTATATAATTTTATTTAGGAATGTAATGGAGTAAACGAAAAGTTGTCATAAATATGAAAAGTAAAGCACAGATACCCCCAAAAACCATAAAAGCTAGAATATACATATTATTAGTAGATTTGGATAGGAAACACTCTGAAGTTTCTAAAACTGTTTGAATGATGTCTGTGAGTATAACAGAACTCATCAGGCAGGCAAAAACCTGAGAAAAAATCCATACAGGAAGTGAGAAATCTGAGGTTGATCGATTTTCAACTCAGCTCCTATTGAAGATACAGTGGGATTTTGGTAATGTTGCACTTCCTAAGGCTTCCACTAGATGTCAACAGTCGTTAGAACCATATCTGATGCCTCTACTGTTTAGTGGGGCCGAAGGAGAGAGGATTGAGTCAGGTCTGCCATGACCTGACCATGCACGTTCACGTGAGAGCGAGCTCTGTTCCATCGCAATTCTGAAGACACAGGAATACTCCGGTTGGAACATTATTGAAGAATTATGTTAAAAACATCCTAAATATTTATTCAATACTTCGTTTGTCATGTTTTTACCGACTGTAATATAACTTTTTTAACTTTTCGTCCGTACTTTCCGCTGGACCTGCCCGCACGTTGTGAGTTTGGAAAGTGTACTGAACGCTTGAACAACAGGGAGGAATTTGGACATAAATGATGGACATTATTGAACAAAACAAACATTTATTGTGGAACTGGGATTCCTGGGAGTGCATTCTGATGAAGATCATCAAAGGTAAGTGAATGTTTATATTGTTACTTCTGACTTCTGTTGACTGCATAATGTGGCGGCTATATTTGTGTCTTGATTGGGCTCTCAGCGCCGGCTCAGATTATTGCATGGTTTGCTTTTTCCGTAAAGCTTTTTTGAAATTTGACATAGCGGTTGCATTAAGGAGAAGTGCATCTAAAATTCCATGCATAACTGTTGTATCTTTTAGCAATGTTTATTATGAGTATTCCTGTAAATTGATGTGGTTCTCTGCAAAATCAAAGAATGTTTTGTGACTTTTGAACGTAAGGCGCCAATGTAAACTCAGATTTTTGGATATAAATATGAACTTTACCGAACTAAACATACATGTATTGTGTAACATGAAGTTCTATGAGTGTCATCTGATGAAGATCATCAAAGGTTAGGGATTAATTTGATCTATATTTCTGCTTTTTGTGAATCCTCTCTTTGGCTGGAAAAATGGCTGTGTTATTCTGTGAATAGGCACTCACCCTAACATAATCGTTTGGTTTGCTTTTGTCGTAAAGCTTTTTTGAAATCGGACACTTTGGCTGGATTTACAACAAGTGTATCTTTAAAATGGTGTAAAATGCATGTATGTTGAGGAATTTTAATTATGGGATTTCTGTTGTTTTGAATTTGGCGCCCTGCACTTCACTGGCTGCTGAAGAGGTGGGACGCTAACGTCTCACGTACCCTAGAGCGGTTAAGCAGTACTTTTACTTAAGTACTTTACACCACTGCCGATGGCCTCACGGCTGTCATCCCGCATCCTACACCCATTTAGTAAACGGCGTGGGAAGGAAGCGATCCTGGTTCTCTGGTGTGAAAGGCAAAAATTATATGCATCATGCCAATAGGGTTAGCCCACTTGGTGGGAATTGTAATGTAACATACACTCAGTGGCCAGTTTATTAGGTACATCACCCCGTTCACAAAACTGGTTCGCTCCTACAGACAGTGAGTCACGGGGCCGTGGCTTTCTATATAAAGCATGCAGACATGCATCAAGGCATTCAGTTACTGTTCGAATGAGCGTTAGAATGGGCAAAATGAATGACCTAAGTGACTTTGCGCGTGGTATGATCATCGGTGCCAGGCACGCCAGTTCCAGTGTCTCAGAAACTGACAGTCTCCTGGGCTTTTCATGCATTACAGGGTTTACCGAGAATGGTGCGACAAACAAATATCCAGACAGCAGCAGTCCTGTGGGCAAAAACAGCTCGTTATTGAGAGGTTGAAGGAGAATGGCAAGAATCGTGTAAAATAATAGGCGGGCCACAAATAGGCAAATAATGCGCAGTACAACAGTGGTGTGCAGAACTGCATCTCAGAACACACAACTCATTGGTCCTTGTCACGTATGGGCTATTGCAGCAGAAGACCACACCTGGTCCCACTACTATCAGCTAAAAATAAGATCACCAACAATGGAAAATTGAGGAGTGGAAAAACATTGCCTGGTGTGACAAATCCCAGTTCCTATTGTGTCATGCTGAGTCAGGATTTGGTATAAGCATCATAAGTCTATGGCCCCGGCCTGATGTCAACAATACAGGTTGGTGGTCGTGGTATAACTGATTGGGGATGTTTTCCTTGAACACCGTTAGGTCCCTTGATACCATTTGAGCATTGTGTCCTTGCCCCAAATAATTCAGGTTGTTCTGGAGGAAAAGGGGGGTCCCATCCGGTACTAATAAACTGGCTAATGAGTGTATATAGCAGGGATCGCTACAATAACATAACAAACACTGATAATAATATTGATTTCTAAAGGACTGATGAAGAACATTTACAGTGTGGAGAGGTGACACATACTGTAAGAGAGTAACTATGAACCATGAAGACCCAAGGATAACAAAGATGATCAACCTCAATGTTACAGACACGAACAATACTAGATGACAACCCACCGGGTCTGCTGAGATAGATGCACTAGACCAGCCATGCATCCCTTTCAGTTACTGTATCATATGGAAATGTGACAGGATGACAGCCACTGGGTAGAGACTTCCAACTGTAGATTAACATGTCAGAAATGATATACCTGGTAAAGGGCTGGAAAAGGGCCATGTTCCGTAGGCAAGTCTTTAGGGGCTAGAACATTGTGCAAATACTTTAGGGGGACTTGAGGCATGAATAAGGGCATGGAAAATGAATGATTTAACTGAAGACAGCAAAGACGCCTGCTCTGTAAATCTCAATGGTGCTTCCATTCCGTTTGTAGGTTATTTCAAAGATAAAGCTTTTGTATACGACACAGTACTTAGGTGTCTAGAATGTATGAAATCGATCAACTGCAGCTTTTCAGGGGCGCTGTGTGTGATGGAAAAAAGGCTTCAGAAAGTATTTACACCACTTACATTTTTTTAAATTTTGATCCGTTTTAGCCTGAATTTAAAATGGATTCAATTTAGGATTGCTTTTGTCATTGGCCTAGGCACGACACCCCATAATTGTCACGTTCCTGACCTATTTCTGTTAGTTTGTTGTATGTGTTAGTTGGTCAGGACGTGAGTTTGGGTGGGCAATGTCTACTGTTGCGTTTCTATTGTTGTTTAAGGGTTGCCTGGTATGGCTCTCAATTAGAGGCAGGTGTTTGGCGTTCCTCTAATTGAGAGTCATATTTGGTAGGTTGTTTCACAGTGGTTGTTGTGGGTGGTTGTCTCCTGTGTGTGTTTGTCGCACCATACGGGACTGTTCGGTTTGTTTGTAAGTTCGGTCTTTGTTGGTGTGATCCTATTTTCGGTGTTTTGCTGTTAGTAAGTTCGCATGTCCATGGTCTCTACGCGTTTTGTTGTTGATGAAGTCAAGTTTCGTGTTTTCGTCTTTTCTGTAAATAAATATTCATCACAACCCGCTGCGCCTTGGTTCAACACTATTCCTCCTCTTCGTATGAAGAGAGAGAGGAACGCCGTTACAGAACCCACAGCAAATACCAGGAACACGAGCAAGACACAAGAGGACTTGGGGAGGATTTAAAATGGAAAGGGGCTAAACAATGGGAGGAGATCTGGGTGGAAGGGATCGCCTCCATGGGAACAGCTGGAGGCATGTAGGAGAGCAGAGGCTACCGGAGTGAAGAACCGCAGTTATGAAGGTACGCGGCTGGCCAGGAAGCCCAGAGAGAAAATAAAAATGTCTGGGGGAGGCTAAGAGGTGGTGGGCCAAGGGCAGGTAGGAGACCTGCGCCCACTTCCCAGGCTAACCGTGGAGAGCGGGAGTACGGGCAGACACCTGTTTACGCAGTAGAGCGCACGGTGTCTCCTGTACGTGTGCATAGCCCGGTGCGGGTTATTCCACCTCCCCGCACTGGTAGGGCTAGATTGGGCATTGAGCCAGGTGTCATGAGGCCGGCTCAACGCGTCTGGCTCCAGTGCGTCTTCTCGGGCCGGCATTCATGGCACCAGCCTTACGCATGGTGTCCCCGGTTCGCCTACATAGCCCGGTGCGGGTTATTCCACTCCCCAGCACTGGTCGGGCGACGGGGAGTATTCAACCAGGTAAGGTTGGGCAGGCTCGGTGCTCAAGGGAGCCAGACGCCTGCAGGTCCGGTATTTCCGGCGCTACCTCCCCGCCCCAGCCCAGTACCACCAGTGCCTACACTACGCACCAGGTTTCCAGTGCGTCTCCAGAGCCCTGTTCCTCCTCCACGCACTTTTCCTTGGTGCGTGTATCCAGTTCGGTGCCTCCAGTTCCGACAACACGCACTAAGCCTCCTGTGCGTCTCCAGAGTCCTGTAACACCTGTTCCTTCTCTCCCCGCACTCGCCCTGAGGTGCGTGCCCTTAGCCGGTACACCAGTGCCGGTACCCCGCACGAGGCCTATAGTGCGCTTTGGAGAGGTCAGTGTGCCCTGTCCCTGCTCCCGCACTAGGCTTGAAGTGCGTGTCTCCAGTCCGGTGCCTCCAGTTCCGGCACCACGTACCAGGCCTACAGTGCGTCTCAGCCGGCCAGAGTCTGCCGCTCGCCAACGGCGCCTGACTGTCCGTCTGCCAAGCGCCGCATGAACTGCCCGTCTGTATTGAGCCTTCAAAGCCGCCCGTCTGCCATGAGCCTGCAAAGCCGCCCGTCTGCCATGAGCCTACAGAGCCTTCCGCCAGACTGGAGCCGCTAGAGCCTTCCGCCAGACAGGAGCCGCTAGAGCCTTCCGCCAGACAGGAGCAGCCAAAGCCTTCCGCAAGACAGGATCAGTCTGAGCCATCCGTCTCCGCAGCGCCATCTGAGCCATCCGTCTCTCAGCGCCATCTGAGCCATCCGTCTCCTCAGCGCCGTCTGAGCCATCCGTCTCCCCAGCGCCGTCTGAGCCATCCGTCTCCCCAGCCGCCGTCTGAGCCATCCGTCTGTCCCGAGCCATTAGAGCCGCCCGCCTGTCCCGAGCCGTCAGAGCCGATAGTCAGTCAGGAGCCGCTAGAGCCATTCGTCAGACAGGATCTGCGAGAGCCGCCAACCAGAGGATCTGCCAGAGCCGCCAACCAGAAAGGATCTGCCAGAGCCGCCAACCAGACAGGATCTGCCAGAGCCGCTAACCGAACGGGATCTGCCAGAGCCGCCAGCCAGACAGGATCTGCCAGAGCCGTCAGCGAGCCATGACCGTCAGAGCCGTCAGCGGCCATGAGCGTCCAGAGCCGTCAGCCTGCCATGAGCGTCCAGAGCCGTCAGCTCGCCATGACGTCCAGAGCCGTCAGCCTGCCTGGGCGTCCAGAGCCGTCAGCCTGCCATGAGCGTCCAGAGCCGTCAGTCAGCCATGAGCTGCCCCTCAGCCAGAAGCGGCTAATAATCCAGAACTGCCCCTCAGTCCAGAGCTGTCTCTCTCTGTCCGGAGCTGCCCTTCAGTCCGGAGTTGCCCCCTCTATCCTAAGCTACCTCTTTATCCTGAGCTACCTCTCTACTCTGAGCTATCCCTCTGTCCTGAGCTATTTCTCGGTCCTGAGCTACCTTGTCCCGGAGCTGTCCTTTATCTTGGTGTTGCCCCTTAAATTAGGTGGGGGAAATAAGAGGTGGTCATGAAAGGGGAAACGTAAGCTGGGATTGACTATGGTGGGGTGGGGACCTCGTCCAGAACCTGAGCCACCACCGTGGTCAGATGCCCACCCGTACCCTCCCCTAGACTTTCTGCTGGTGCGCCCGGAGTTGCACCTTAAGGGGGGGGTTATGTCACGTTCCTGACTATTTCTGTTAGTTTGTTGTATGGTTTAGTTGGTCAGGACGTGAGTTTGGTGGGCATTCTATGTTGTCTGTTTCTATGTTGGTTTAAGGGTTGCCTGGTATGGCTCTCAATTTAGAGGCAGGTGTTTGGCGTTCCTCTAATTGAGAGTCATATTTAGGTAGGTTGTTTCACAGTGTTCGTTGTGGGTGGTTGTCTCCTGTGTCAGTGTTTGTCGCACCATACGGGACTGTTCGGTTTGTTTGTAAGTTGGGTCTTTTGTGTAGTCATTTTCCTGTTCGTGAGTTCTGCGTTTTATGTAAGTTCGCATGTCCAGGTTTGTCTACTCCGTTTTGTTGTTTTGTTAGTTTATAGTCAAGTTCGTGTTTTCGTCTTTTCTGTAAATAAATATGTCATCACAACCCGCTGCGCCTTGGTTCAATCACTACTCCTCCTCTTCGTATGAAGAGAGAGAGGAACGCCGTTACAATAATGACAAAGTGGAATTATGTTTTTCAAAATGTTTACTAATAAATTAATTCAAAGCTGAAATGTCATGAGTCAACAAGTATTCAACCACTTTCTTATGGCAAGCCTAAATAAGTTCCGGAGTAAATATTTGCTTAACAAGTTACAAAATACAGTATGGACGAACTCTGTGTGCAATAATAGTTTTTAACATGATTTTTGAATGACTGCCTCATCTTTGTACCCCACACATATAATTATCTGTAAGGTCCCTCAGTGAAACAGTGATTTTCAAACACAGATTAAATTACAAAGACCAGGGAGGTTTGCCAATGCCTCGCAAAGAAGGGAACCTGTTGGTAGATGGGTAAAACATATATATCCCCTTGAGCATGGTGAAGTAATTAATGACAATTTGGATGGTATATCAATACACCCATTCACAAGAAAGATGCGTGCGTCCTTCCTAACTCAGTTGCCGGAGAGGAAGGAAATCGCTCAGGGATTTCACTGAGCCAATGGTGACTTTAAAACAGTTACATAGTTTAATGGCTGTGAAAGGAGAAAACTAAGGATGGATGAACAACATTGCCGTTACTCCACAATACTAACCTAATTGACAGAGGGAAAGGAAGGAAACCTGTACAGAATAACAATATTCCAAAACATGCAGCTGTTTGCAAAAAGTCACTGAAGTAATACTGCAAATAATGTGGTACTGAGTACAAATTATGTTTGGAGCATATCAAATACAACACATTACTGAGTACCACTCTCCAGATTTTCAAGCAGAGTGGTGGCTGCATCACGTTATTTGTATGCTTGTAATCGTTAAGGACTGGGGAGTTTTTCAGGATAAAAAAGAAACAGAATGGAGCTAAGCACAGTCATAATATGGTTCAGTCTGCTTTCCACCAGACCCTGGGAGATAAATTCAGCTTTCAGCAGGACAATAACCTAAAACACAACGCCACATGTACAATGGAGTTGCTTACCAAGAAGACAGTGAATGTTCCTGAGTGGCTGAGTTTAACGTAAAACTACTTGAAAATATTTTGGCAAGTCTAGCAGTGATCAACAACCAATTTGACAGAGCTTGAAGAATGTGGGGCAATTGTTGCACAATCCAGGTGTGGAAAGCTCTGAGAGACTTACCCAGAAAGACTCACTGTAATCGCTACCAAAGGTGCTTCTGCAACTGACTCAGGGGTGTGAATACTTATGTCAATGAAACATGACTTTATTTCCTTTTCAATATATTTACAAAAATGTCTATAAACATGTTTTCATTTAGCCATTATGGGGTATTGTGTGTAGATGGGTGAGAAGAAGAAATAATATATATTTATATATATTTCATCCATGTTGAATTCAGGCTGTAACACAAAAAAGATGGAATAAGTCAAGGGGTATGAATACTTTCTGAAGGTACTGTACATATTGAGGAAGCACATTTGCACACGTACCAAATTCGATGTGACTTATTCAAATAAATCAACACAGCATATATCTTTCAAGGAGACAGATGACGAGAATAAACAATGGCACTTCAAACAAGCATATATCCAAACCCATATGGGTAAATCCATTTGAATTCAATCACTTTCTGACTGCATCCCTTTTGAATTAAACAGATTTTCCATACATGTTTGCCCATGGAAGAAGTGGTCAGAAAGTGACTTTTTGGACCGGAATGCCAAAACATTTAAGATATAAAGGAGGTCATTTTGCATTCCCCACCATACCATTAGAATCCATGTCTTCATCACTGGAAAAAATAAACGGTTAAGTTTGATATAATTTCAAAGCTTACAAACAGGGTTGTCAAACTATTTAACAATGTTTAACATGTTCTAACCTTTATCATCAATTATCTAAAAACACATGAACTCAGATTTTGAGTTCAAAAACAAAAACCCATAGTCTGAGGTTTTTGTGTTGTGCCTGCCATGGGATGAGACACAACATGCTATTGTATACCGGGTGGGTGTCATTTCAATCACAGAAATATAAATCATAGAATGGAACTATTCATTCAGACGACAACAATTTAGCTGGCACACCATTGGAATTGAAATTGAATTGACATTTTTACTTCTAATTACTACCAGAAAGATGGCCGCCGGTCAAACCACCGTCGAATGTCAACTTAAATGGTCATGTCTATTCTATTATTGTTATTTCTATGATTTAAATTGGTTTCCTATAGATTATCGACGGCATAATTTGAAACAACAGGCATTCCTGTCATGTCGCAGTTTCTGTTTTATTTGATTGTTGTCTCCTTAGGTTACCGCTGGCGGGTACCCTTATCTTGTTTTTTATAGTTTCCAGGATTCCCAGATGTTTACTTATTGGATTCACCTGTGTTTAATTACCTTCTCTGTTCACGTTGTTATTTAGGTTCCTCAGTTGGCCTAGATCTTTGCTTAGGTCTCATATTGTACTAGTGTGTTCTTGTGCGATTGCCTTGCTTCTGTTAAAGCTCTAATTAAAAGATCTGGATTTACCCTTACCTCTGCTTGCTGTGTTTCTCTGCGCCTGGGATCGAGTTCGTACAAGCATTATTGTTACAGCTCTATGGGACTCCCAATCACTGCCGGTTATGATGCAGTCTGGATTTGAACCAGGGTGTCTGTAGTGACTCCTCTAGCACTGAGATGCAGTGCCTTAGACCGCTGCGCCACACGGGAGTACATTTTAGTATATTTATAAGCCAAAACATGACACTCATCCTGTATTCAAGATCATGTTGTGTCTCAACCGATGGCGGACACACTACAAGAACCTCAGATAATGTAAAATAATGTGAATATGAAAGATTTTGTATTTTTTAGATAAAAGGTGAAATTATATGTATGGAATGTTTCCTTCAAACCTAAAGGGGTGCTCTCAAAAAGTGATCGAATTCAAATGGATTGACCCATATACATAAACATAGACACATCATAAATCCTATCTGCCTGTGTGTGTGTGTGCATGCACATGTGTGCGCCTTTGTGTGTGCATGCGTGCAAGTGTGTGTGTGCGTACATGCGTGTGCATGCCTGTGTCTGTGAGAGAGAGTCCTCTCAGTAAAGGAGACAGTATTTTCTCATTGATTATTAGAAATGTCCCTATGGTCCTCAGGCTTTCTCTGTGACCGTCGTCTGGCCAGAAACACAGAGTTTCAATCTGTCAAGATGTCATCACCAGAGAGAGTAGATAGAACTGAATGGAGCAGACCAACCGACCTAACAGTCAATGCTGACAGAGACACATCGCGAGTCCCCATCCACTGGAGAGGCACCCACTGCCCTCTATCTCCTCAGAGAACATTGTTAACTTGTCTGTTCAAGAGTTTGGTTCACCTCCACAATACTACTGCAATGTAAACCTCACAGCCCTCACACTGTAAGTCACAATGGGTCCTGGAGACTGTTTATGTGAACTATCAAATAGGATTAGGACTGTACTTTGTTGGAGGCTCATTTATAATGTACAAAGACGATTAAGTTTGAGCGGTGGATTGGGTAAATAGACAGTCAGCTGAGTGGTTAGGTGCAGATAAGAATGAATGCAAATTACACACCAAGAGTGACAGATTAACCTTGGGCAAGGTTGAGCATAGCGTTGCAGCAAACAGGCGGATGCCTGTATTGGATGCCTGCAGTGAGAGCACACACCCACACACACAATGCACACATACGCACACACACACTACTAAGGCTATAACACATTTACATGCACATGTTGTGCAAGATACATTACATTGTTATAATGTAAGTGAGATTTAGAGGTGAATGTCTGTTGTGTGACTATGCATTACCCAGCTAATATTACTGCTAAAGCACAACATTATCTTTTTTTCCATAATTCACCCACATACTTTAGTATGGACATTCATAGGTTTAAATGTGAAACATACTGTATGTAAGTAATGTTTGTTCCAACCCTGTACTTTTTTCCTATTAGGCATGAATGTCCTTTTGTTGAGCATGGTAAGAATGAGGAGTGCTTGAGATGTACCCGGAATTCTCGCTCAACTGGAAAGTAGCGTCCGGGTACAGGTAAAAACAGTGCCTGAGCAGAGCCATATACATCAAGTGCTGTTCCTCTACACAGATGGAAAACGGGGAGTCTGTGAATACCGAAAAAATGGGTCCCGTGTATTCAGGCTGTCTTGAATCCCTGTTTTCGCGGTTTCCTTCTCTCACACCATGTCAGTAATTCTCAGAGCGTGCGCAAAACAGTTGGCAAGTGCCTTCACTGAAATGTTCAATCTCTCCTTGTTCCAGTCTGTAATCTCAACACGATTTAAGATGATCAACATTGTCCCTGTTCCCAAGAACTCCCAGGTAAACTGCCTTTACGACTATAGACCCTGTAGCACTCACATCTGTAATTATGAAGTGCATTGAAAGGCTGGTCATGACACACATCAACACCTTCATACCAGACACCCTCAACCCAGTCCAATTTGAATACTGCCATTACAGATCAACAGATGATGCAATCTCAGCTGCATTTCACGCTGCCCTCTCCCAGCTGGACAAGAGGGGAAAAAACGATTTGAGAATGCTGCATAGACTACAACTCAGAGTTCAACATCCTAGTTCCCTCCAAGCTAATCACCAAGCTCTAGATCCTGGGACTGACCCCCTCCCCCTGCAACTGGATCCTGAGCTTCCTGAAGCTTCCTGAGCTTCCTGAAGGGCCGGCCCCAGGTGGTGAGGGTAGGCAACAACACCTCCGTAATGCTGAATCTCAACACAATCTCAACCCTAAGGGGTGTGTGCTTAGTCCCCTCCTGTTCGCCCTGTTCACTTCCACTAGATGTCAACAGTCTTTAGAAATTGTTTCAGGCTTGTATTCTGAAAAATGAGGGAGTAAGACCACTCTGAATGAGTGGACAGTGCAGTGTCCCGACCACTCTGAATGAGTGGACAGTGCAGTGTCCCAAAGGTTTTTCATGGGCGCGACTGAGAGCGCGCCTTTCTTGTTTTCCTTTTATATTGACAAAACTTTTGTCCGGTTGAAATATTATTGATTATTATGACTAAAAACAACCTGAGGATTTATTATAAACATCATTTGACATGTGTCTACGAACTTTACTTATACTTTTTGGATTTTTTTGTCTGTCTGTTTTGACTGCCTTGGAGCCTGTGGATTACTGAACAAAACGCGGAAACAAAACTGAGGTTTTTGGATATAAAGAGGGACTTTATCAAGAAAAACTAACATTTATTGAGTAAATGGGAGTCTTGTAAGTGCAACCATATGAAGATCATCAAAGGTAAGTGATACATTATATCGCTATTTCTGACTTCTGTAACTCCTCTACTTGGCTGGTAACTGTTTGTAATGATTTGTCTGCTGGGCGCTGTTCTCAGATAATCGCATGGTATGCTTTCGCTGTAAAGCCTTTTTGAAATCTGACACCGTAGTTGGATTAACAAGAAGTTAATCTTTAAACCGATGTATAACACTTGTATGTTTTATACATTTTTATGAGTATTTCTGTTTTTGAATTTGGCGCTCTTCAATTTCACTGGATGTTGGCCAGGTGGGACGCTACCGTCTCTTTATTTGGCCCTCATTTGCCTCATTCAACAGTCTATATTGGTTTTATTCACATTCAGTATGCTTCTCCTGTTTTGTTTATCTGCCTTTGTTATAATTATTAAACTCACCTTTTGCACCTAATTCCTGACTCCTAGCATAATCGTTACAGAATACTGCCTCCCGTTATCATCTTTGGGCTAGGGGGCAGTATTTTCATGTTCGGATGAAAAGCGTAACCAGAGTAAACTGCCTGCTACTCAGGCCCAGAAGCTAGGATATGCATATTATGCATATATTTGGATAGGAGACACTCTGAAGTTTCTAAAACTGTTTGAATGATGTCTGTGAATATAACATAACTCATATGGCAGGCGAAAACTTGAGAAAAATTCAATCAGGAAGTGGAAAATCTGAGGTTTGTAGTTTTTCAAGTGAATGCCTATCCAATATACAGTTTAAATGGGGTCATATTGCACTTCCTAAGGCTTCTACTAGATGTCAACAGTGTAGAAAGTTGTTTCAGGCTTCTATTGTGAAAGGGGAGCGAATAAGACGACTCACAGTAGATGGCTCAGCTGAAAGCCTTTAGTTGTTGATCGCACGCGGCCGTGAGCACGAGCTCCGTTCCCTTTCCTTTCTAATGACAAAGGAATTGTCCGCTTGGAATAATTTTGAAGATTTATGATAAAAACATCCTAAAGATTGATTATATACATCGTTTGACATGTTTCTATGAACTGTAATGGAACTTTTTTGACTTTTCATCTGGACTTAGTTGCCCGCGCCTTGTGCATTTGGATTGGTGAACTAAACGCATGAACAAAAAGGAGGTATTTGGACATAAAGATTTATTGTGGAACTGGGATTCCTGGGAGTGCATTCCGATGAAGATCATCAAAGGTAAGTGAATATTTATAACGCTATTTCAGACTTGTGTTGTCTCAACAACATGGCGGGTATCTGTATGGTTTGTTTTGGTGGCTGAGCGCTGTACTCAGATTATTGCAAGGTGTGCTTTCGCCGTAAAACATTTTGGAAATCTGACACAGCGGTTGCATTAAGTAAGCAGCAGAAGAGAAATACATCTCTCAGACGGTCGGTGAACAGGGACACCTACTCCACCAAAACCACGATCAGCTTGTGCAAACCGGTGCGGCTACGGATGAGGTCTTCCGCGTCCTCCACCGCCTCAACACCACCCGAGAGGATTCAACTCCAACTAGCGGAGGGCCTCTTACCACTAGTCATCCCAGCGAGCCAGTCCCCCAGCCTACCCATCAATCCACCCAGGGAAGCGATAACCAACTGTCCTTACCAGACAAGTATGACGGGACTCCATCCATATGTCGTGGCTTCTTACTCCAGTTCACCCTTTATTTTGCCAATCAGGCAGGAGCCCCCACCACCGAGAGGTCTAAGGTTGCCACAGTAATTTCCCTGCTGACCGGGCGGGCGTTGGAGTGGGCTACAGGCGCCTGGAAGAGAGAAGAGGAAAAGCTGGGTTCTTATGAGAGGTTCATGGCTCTGTTAAGGGCGGTGAGAGAGGGAGGTGTGCACCTATTCCAACTCTGGCAGGGTGCCCAGACCGCTGAGTACCTTCCGGACTGTGGAAGCATCCAGCAGATGGAATGAGCCGACACTCCTCACCCTATTCCCGAAGAGGACTGGGCGAGGAGGTGCAGATGGAGTTGGCATGCCGGGACGACAACCTTTCCTTGTTTGTGCTCATTGCAATGGCTATCTGTCTGGACAATCTTCTTCAGGAGTGCCGGCGACCCCTTCGTCTCTCACCCTCTTCTTTTGGCCATCCTGAATTTCATCGACAAGGTTCTTGCCTCCTCCATGAACATTACCTTGTACCCTCTCTCCTCTCCTTTTCCAGTCCAAGCCCTGGATAATCAACCATTGGGCTCCGGAACAATCACTCACATTACAGCACCACTATGGGACCCATGCACAAAGAAAGCCTCCCCTTCCTCATCATCACCACACCCGTACACAAAGTAATCCTCGGCCTCCCATGACCCCACCATCTCCTGGTCGAGGATGAAAATCTACGCCTGGGCTCCAGAAGATCGGCTATCCTTGCCTTCCAGCCCAACATCCCAAAAGTTTACCAGGATCTCTGGAAGGTTTACTCCAAGACCCACGCCACCTGTCTCCCTCCTCATTGCCCCTGGGACTGTGCCATCGACCAGCTTGCAGTGCAGCCATGTCGACCCCTTGTCGTGGCTGAAACCGAGGCCATGAAGGAATACATCCAGGAGGCTCTCCAACTCTTCCTATATTTATCCCTCAGTAACCTCAGTCATCAGGCAGTGTTGGTTTTTTTCACGTTCACGTTCAGTGCATTTCTTCTGTTTTGTTAATCTGCCTTTAGTATTATTATTAAACTCAATTTCTGCATCTGCTTTCTGACTCCTAGCGTAATCGCTACACTACTGTCCGGCAAACGGTACCGGAGCACCCAACAGGCACCAAGACAGCTTCCACCTCCAAGCCAAAAGACTGCTAAATATCCATATGACTGCTAAATAGATAAATGAATACCCGGACTATGTGCATTGACCCAATCTTGCGCTGGTTCTATGCACACTCACAAAATGATATATTTAAATTATATATACAGTGGGGAGAACAAGTATTTGATACACTGCCGATGTTGATGGTTTTCCTACTTACAAAGCATGTAGAGGTCTGTAATTTTTATCATAGGTACACTTCAACTGTGAGAGACGGAATCTAAAACAAAAATCCAGAAAATCACATTGTATGATTTTTAAGTAATTAAATTGCATTTTATTGCGTGACATAAGTATTTGATACATCAGAAAAGCAGAACATAATATTTGGTACAGAAACCTTTGTTTGCAATTACAAAGATCATACGTTTCCTGTAGTTATTGACCAGGTTTGCACACACTGCAGCAGGGATTTTGGCCCACTCCTCCATACATACCTTCTCCAGATCCTTCAGGTTTCGGGGCTGTCGGTGGGCAATACGGACGTTCAGCTCCCTCCAAAGATGTTCTATTGGGTTCAGGTCTGGAGACTGGCTAGGCCACTCCAGGACCTTGAGATGCTTCTTACGGAGCCACTCCTTAGTTGCCCTGGCTGTGTGTTTCGGGTCGTTGTCATGCTGGAAGATCCAGCCACGACCCATCTTCAATGCTCTTACTGAGGGAAGGAGGTTTTTGGCCAAGATCTCGCAATACATGGCCCCATCCATCCTCCCCTCAATACCTGTCTCTTATACACATCTAGATGTGTATAAGAGACAGGTTGGGAGGGTGTTCTTGGGGTTGTACTCAACCTTCTTCTTCCTCCAAACACGGCGAGTGGAGTTTAGACCAAAAAGCTCTATTTTTGTCTCATCAGACCACATGACCTTCTCCCATTCCTCCTCTGGATCATCCAGATGGTCATTGGCAAACTTCAGACGGGCCTGGACATGCGCTGGCTTGAGCAGGGGGACCTTGCGTGCGCTGCAGGATTTCAATCCATGACAGCGTAGTGTGTTACTAATGGTTTTCTTTGAGACTGTGGTCCCAGCTCTCTTCAGGTCATTGACCAGGTCCTGCCGTGTAGTTCTGGGCTGATCCCTCACCTTCCTTATGATCATTGATGCCCCACGAGGTGAGATCTTGCATGGAGCCCCAGACCGAGGGTGATTGACCGTCATCTTGAACATCTTCCATTTTCTAATAATTGCGCCAACAGTTGTTGCCTTCTCACCAAGCTGCTTGCCTATTGTCCTGTAGCCCATCCCAGCCTTGTGCCTGTCTCTTATACACATCTAGATGTGTATAAGAGACAGGTGTGTGTACAGGTGTCTTTTATACAGGTAACAAGTTCAAACAGGTGCAGTTAATACAGGTAATGAGTGGAGAACAGGAGGGCTTCTAAAAGAAAAACTAACAGGTCTGTGAGAGCCGGAATTCTTACTGGTTGGTAGGTGATCAAATACTTATGTCARGCAATAAAATGCAATTTAATTACTTAAAAATCATACAATGTGATTTTCTGGATTTTTGTTTTAGATTCCGTCTCTCACAGTTGAAGTGTACCTATGATAAAAATTACAGACCTCTACATGCTTTGTAAGTAGGAAAAGCTTCAAAATCGGCAGTGTATCAAATACTTGTTCTCCCCACTGTATATATATACACACACTGTTAAATTCGGAAGTTTGTATACATCTTAGCCAAATACATTTAAACTCAGTTTTTCACAATTCCTGACATTTAATCCCAGTAAAAATAGCCTGTCTTAGGTCAGGTAGGATCGCCACTTTATTTTAAGAATGTGAAATGTCAGAATAATAGTAGAGAGAATTATTTATTTCAGCTTTATTTCTTTCATCACATTCCTAGTGGGTCAGGAGTTTACATACACTCAATTAGTATTTGGTAGCATTGCCTTTAAATTGTTTAACTTGGGTCAAACGTGTCGGGTAGCCTTCCGCAAGCTTCCCACAATAAGTTGGGTGAATTTTGGCCAGTTCCTCCTGACAGAACTGGTGTAATTGAGTCAGTTTTGTTGGCCTCCTTGCTCGCACACGCTTTTTCAGTTCTGCCCACATAGGATTAAGGTCCGGGCTTTGTGATGGCCACTCCAATACCTTGACTTTGTTGTCCTTAAGCCATTTTGTCACAACTTTGGAAGCATGCTTGGGGTCATTGTCCATTTGGAAGACCCATTTGCATCCAAGCTTTAACTTCCTGACTGATGTCTTGAGATGTTGCTTCAATATATCAACATAATTTACCCTCCTCATGATGCTATCTATTTTGTGAAGTGCACCAGTCCCTCCTGCAGCTAAGCACCTCCACAACATGATGCTGCCACCCCTGTGCTTCACAGTTGGGATGGTGTTCTTCGACTTGCAAGCATCTACCTTTTTCTTCCAAACATAACGACGGTCATTATGGCCAAACGTTCTATTTTTGATTCATCAGACCAGAGGACATTTCTCCAAAAAGTACGATCTTTGTCCCCATGTGCATTTGCAAACCGTAGTCTGGCTTTTTTATGGCGGTTTTGGAGCAGTGGCTTCTTCCTTGCTGAGCGGCCTTTCAGGTTACGTTGATATAGGACTCGTTTTAAATGTGGATATAGATACTTTTGTACCTATTTCCTCCAGAATCTTCACAAGATCCTTTGCTGTTGTTCTGGGATTGATTTGCATGTTTCGCACCAAAGTACGTTAATCTCCAGGAGACAGAACGCGTCTCCTTCCTGAGCGGTATGATGGCTGTGTGGTCCCATGGTGTTTATACTTGTGTACTGTTGTTTGTACAGATGAACGTGGTACCCTCAGGCGTTTGGAAATTGCTCCCAAGGATGAACCAGACTTGTGGAGGTCTACAGTTTTTGGCTGATTTCTTTAGATTTTCCCATGATGTGAAGCAAAGAGGCACTGAATTTGAATATATGCCTTGAAATACATCCACAGGTACACCTCCAATTGACTCAAATTATGTCAATTAGCCTATCAGAAGCTTCTAAAGCCATGACATAATTTTCGGGAATTTTCCAAGCTTTTTAAAGGCACAGTCAACTTAGTGTATGTAACCTTCTGACCCACTGGAATTGTGATACAGTGAATTATGCGACATAATCTGTCTGTAAACAATTTTTGGAAAAATTACTTGTGTCATGCACAAAGTAGATATCTTATCCGACTTGCCAAATCTGTAGTTTGTTAACAAGAAATTTGTGGAGTGGTTGAAAAAACGAGTTTTAATGACTCCAACCTAAGTGTATGTAATCTTCCGACTTCAACTGTATATATACCAGGGCTCTCCAATCCTGTTCCTGGAGAGCTACTTGTCCTGTAGATTTTGTCCACTTGACTACTTGTCCACTTGATTGTAATAATTAGCTGGTTGATAATCTGAATCAGGTTAGTTACAACTTTGGTTGGATTGAAAACCTACAGGGGGGTAGGTCTTCAGGAACAGGATTGGAGAGCCCTGATATATAGACACTATATACAAACTCACACAGACAACACTGACAATCTCACACCAAACGCAACACATTCACTACATAACACACATGCATTCTGACACAATACACACGTACACACAACACACCCACCAATACACACACACATTCACACTCACCGTATGCTGCTGCTACTCAGTTTTTTAATTTACTCTTCTTATTATCTATCCTGATGCATTGTCCCTTTACCCTGTCTTACTGTACATATCTACCTCAAATACCTCATACCCTTGCACATTGATCTGGTACTGGTACTCCCTGTATATAGCTAATTTACTCTAATTTACTCATATTTTTTTGCCCTCTTTTCTACCCAAATTCAATCTTGTCTCATCGCTGCAACTCCCCATCAGGCTCGGGAGGCGAAGGTCCAGTCAAGCGTCCTCCGAAACATGACCCGCCAAACCACGCTTCTTAACACCGCCCTCTTAACCCATAAGCCAGCCACACCAATGTGTCGCAGAAAACACTGTTCACCTGACGACTGAGGTCAGCCTGCAGGCGCCCGGCCCACCACAAGGAGTCGCTAGAGCACGATGATCCAAGTAAAGACCCCCCGGCCAAACGCTCCCCTAACACGGACAATGCTGGGCCAATTGTGCTCCGCCCTATGGCACTCACGATTACGGGATCGAAATGTAGATTACGGGATCGGTCTGGAGTGACGACTCTAGCATGTGCCTTAGACCCCTACGCCACTCGGGAGGCTATTACTGTGTATTTTATTCCTCTTGTGTTACAATTACATTTTTTTTATTATTATTTTTTAGTGAGTCCGTGATACAGACTTGCGCTAACAAATGCCCCATTGCAGTACAAAGAAATGTATCAATGTAATAGGACATGTTGACACAGGAAGCTGTGTGTGACTAGTCATATATAAGAGCGTGTGTGTGTGTGTGTGAGTGTGTGTGTGTGTGTGTGTGTTTGTGTGTGTGAGTGTGTGTGTGTGTGTGAGATTTTAAATCCTTCACTTGATTGATCCATGACTGTGTTGGTGACAGCAGGTGAGAGCTCACACATTCTTGGGAACAGTGGGTTAACATTGTGAGTGTGTCAGTAAGAGCTGTGTACTCAGACCTGCAGGGAGATGGAGATGGTTGGAACAAATCCACACATGATTTATTTATTTTTATCCAAGAATAAAAAATCAGTAATGTTGCCTTCTGCCTCGGCTGCCCTGATTAAATCATAGTGATGAATGCCGGGAATGCCATACAGTACTGTACAAATATGACATCCGCAGGTAACCATGGTTTCTGGTTAAATTGTAATTACATAGTAATATTTTATAGAAATATACTGTAAAGATGATAAAGATATTTCCACAAAGAGTGAAAATAGGGCTAATGAGGGTTATCTGCGTTCAGGGGGGGAACTCTATTCTAAATGAGTTAATACTTAACTAAATTGCATACTGTATCTTCTCAAAGCAGGTACTTTGCTAAAACAAATTCATGGAATGCACGGAACAGTAACCTATCGCTATTCTCTCTGCAAGCCTGGCAAGTAAACCCTTGGAAGCAATTAGGGAGAAGCGGGAGCACCGAACATTCCTCATAACGTCCCCCCCCAATTTGGATCTTAAGGACAAAACTCTAATAAATGATAATTATGGAAACACAGCGTTATCCACTCCTCTCTCATCTGGCGGGCGAGATTTCATCCACTGTTAAAGAGGGGAGGGTGTAATCCTAGTTAATGAAATAAATGACAAGAATGGAGGTATAATGCTGAAGATTAGCAGATAGAGAAACAACACACACTCACACACACACACAAACACACCCACACAGAGCCACTCATCAGCATGTGGTCCATGAACAACAGCCTTGACTGATGAGAACTCCAGTTCGCTGACTGACACCAAATCAGATGTTGTTTGATAAACGGATCTAGAGTGATTAAGATAAGAGGGAGCATCTGGAAATGTGATGTTGATAAGTAAACAGAGATACGGCTGCTTATTATCGTTAATGTTTGTAAACAAATTGTGGAGAGCCTGGGTGTACATTTGAATGGGTATTATTTCCAATGGGTGTTATTTCCCCAATACTGTGTTGTTTTGAGCAAAGTGTATACTTTCAACCAATGGCTATGAATGTGGAATACTGTTGTAATGGAGTGGCCATTGCCAGAGTGAATACTAAAATTTCCCACTAATTTGTGATTATTGTCCACAATGTCTTATATAACAATAGCACAGTGGCAGTTCTCGACAATTAATAATAATTAGCGTAGAGTACAAGACAACTGATACTCCTTCAATGGCATTTGATGAGGGATAACAGTAACTGCCAAGAGAAGAGATATTGTTTCAACATTCCCTCACCAGTCTCACTGATATATCCACCCTGTGTGGCTGATGTACAACTCCCTGACAACATTGGCATTTGTCTATGGCGGGCCTAAAAAGCCTCTAGACAGAACGACTTCCCTGAACTTGGGTCACCTGAAACTAACTCTTCTAGGGCATTATATTACCTTTTTTTGTTTGATTAATCTTTTCACCACTAAAGATTTCTAAATCACACGGAAGATTTATGTTGATTTTGTGCAACTCAGTGAAAACAGTGAAATGAAAGGGCTTGCCAAATAGCTATAGAACATTTTCACAAGACAGAATTACAAGAATTTAACATTTTACTGAGGAACAGAAACTGTATTTGAAACTGGGGAAATTCCACTGCCAAACTACCAATTAATGACTTAAGATAATAATAATTGTCACGTTCTGACTTATTTTCCTTTGTTTTGTCTTTATTTAGTATGGTCAGGGCGTGAGTTGGGGTGGGCAATCTATGTTATTTGTTTCTATGTTTAGGTTTGTTCATTTAGCCTGATATGGTTCTCAATCAGACGCAGGTGTTTTGCATTGTCTCTGATTGGGAGCCATATTTAGGTTGCCTGTTTTCACTGTTGGTTTGTGGGTGTTTGTTTCCTGTGTCAGTGTTTGTGCCACACAGGACTGTTTCGGTTAATTCTTTTGTTATTTTGTATTGTGTCTTGATTTCGTGGATTATATTAAAACATGGAAACTTACCACTCTGCGTATTGGTCCTCCGATCCTCGCCTCTCCTCGTCAGATGAGGAGGAAGAGATAGACAGCCGTTACAATAATAATAATAATAATAACACACAGTATGTGCCAGCAGCATACCACCTTGCATCCCACTGCTGGCTTGCCACTGAAGCTAATGACATGACTGTCCTGTGAGGATCACAATGGGCCAGATCAGCTTGGCAATGGTTGACAATTTATTTATTTATTCATTTTTATTTCACCTTTATTTAACCAGGTAGGCTAGTTGAGAACAAGTTCTCATTTACAACTGCGACCTGGCCAAGATAAAGCATAGCAGTGTGAACAGACAACAACACAGAGTTACACATGGAGTAAACAATAAACAAGTCAATAACACAGTAGGAAAAAAAAGAGTCTATATACATTGTGTGGAAAAGGCATGAGGAGGTAGGCAATAAATAGGCCATATGTAACGGCGTTCCTCTTCATCCGAAGAGGAGGAGCAGGGATTGAACCAAACTGCAGCGTGATACTTAGACATGATATTTATTTAGACACGACAAAACAACGAAGACAAAAAACGAACTATACTTGAATTAACTAACAAAATAACAAAACGAATGTAGACAAACCTGGACGTAAGAACTTACATGTAACACGAAGAACGCACGAACAGGGAAATGACTACATAAAAACCGAACGAACAAAATGAACAAACAAACCGAAACAGTCCCGTATGGTGCAACATAGACAGACACTAACACAGGAGACAACCACCCACAAACAAACAATGTGACCCCACCTACCTTAATATGATTCTCAATCAGAGGAGATGAAAACCACCTGCCTCTAATTGAGAACCATATTAGGTACCCAAACCAACATAGAAACAGAAAACATAGACTGCCCACCCAAACTCACGTCCTGACCAGCTAACACATACAAAAACTAACAGAAAAAAGGTCAGGAACGTGACACCATAGGAGCGAATAATTACAATTTAGCAGATTAACACTGGAGTGATAAATCATCAGATCATGTGCAAGTAGAGATACTGGTGTGCAAAAGAGCAGAAAAGTAAATAAATAAAAACAGTATGGGGATGAGGTAGGTAAATTGGGTGGGCTATATACCGACGGACTATGTACAGCTGCAGCGATCGGTTAGCTGCTCAGATAGCAGATGTTTAAAGTTGGTGAGGGAATTAAAAGTCTCCAACTTCAGCTATTTTTGCAATTCGTTCCAGTCACAGGCAGCAGAGAACTGGAAGGAAAGGCGGCCAAATGAGGTGTTGGCTTTTGGGATGATCAGTGAGATATACCTGCCGGAGCGCGTGCTACGGGTGGGTGTTGTTATCGTGACCAGAGAACTGAGATAAGGCGGAGCTTTACCTAGCATGGACTTATAGATGACCTGGAGCCAGTGGGTCTGGCGACGAATATGTAGCGAGGGCCAGCCGACTAGAGCATACAGGTCGCAGTGGTGGGTGGTATAAGGTGTTTTAGTAACAAAACGGATGGCACTATGATAAACTGCATCTAGTTTGCTGAGTAGAGTATTGGAAGCTATTTRGTAGATGACATCGCCGAAGTCGAGGATCGGTAGGATAGTCAGTTTTACTAGGGTAAGTTTTGGCGGCGTGAGTGAAGGAGGCTTTGTTGCGAAATGGAAAGCCAATTCTTGATTTGATTTTGGATTGGAGATGTTTAATATGAGTCTGGAAGGAGAGTTTACAGTCTAGCCAGACACCTAGGTATTTATGTCCACATATTCTAGGTCGGAACCATCCAGGGTGGTGATGCTAGTCGGGCGGGTGGGTGCAGGCAGCGAACGGTTGAAAAGCATGCATTTGGTTTTACTAGCGTTAAGAGCAGTTGGAGGCCACGGAAAGAGTGTTGTATGGCATTGAAGCTCATTTGGAGGTTAGATAGCACAGTGTCCAAGGAAGGGCCAGAAGTATACAGAATGGTGTCGTCTGCGTAGAGGTGGATCAGGGAATCGCCCGCAACAAGAGCAACATCATTGATATATACAGAGAAAAGAGTCGGCCCAAGAATTGAACCCTGTGGTACCCCCATAGAGACTGCCAGAGGACCGGACAACATGCCCTCCGATTTTACACACTGAACTCTGTCTGCAAAGTAGTTGGTGAACCAGGCAAGGCAGTCATCAGAAAAACCGAGGCTACTGAGTCTGCCGATAAGAATATGGTGATTGACAGAGTCGAAAGCCTTGGCCAGGTCGATGAAGACGGCTGCACAGTACTGTCTTTTATCGATGGCGGTTATGATATCATTTAGTACCTTGAGCGTGGCTGAGGTGCACCCGTGACCGGCTCGGAAACCGGATTGCACAGCGGAGAAGGTACGGTGGGATTCGAGATGGTCAGTGATCTGTTTATTAAAACCTTTTCTCAATAGGGGGGCGCTGTTTTCACTTTGTAAAAAATCGTGCCCAAATGAAACTGCCTCGTACTCTATTCTAGCTCGTACAATATGCATATTATTATTACTATTGGATAGAAAACACTCTCAAGTTTGAATTATATCTGTGAGTAAAACAGAACTCATTTTGCAGCAAACTTCCTGACAGGAAGTGAAAAATCTGAAATCGAGGCTCTGTTCCAGGGCCTTCCTATTAATTTGCTTGAAATCTCTGGATATACATGCACTTACTACGCCTTCCACTAGATGCCAACAGGCAGTGGGAGGTGGAATGGGGTGTCTAGCTTGATCTGAGGCCGAACAAGAGCTTTTGGAATGAAGTGACTGGAAATTTCATCGTCTTCGAAGGCGCGAGAAGGAACCCCAGATTGCCTTCTGAAAAGCTTTCGGTATACACGGTAGATATCGCCGGCTCTGATTTTATTTGATAGATGTGATAAAAACATCATAAAGTAGTTTTTTTCAACCGAGTTGTATCAGTTTATTGAACGTTTATTGCGAGTTTTGGAATTTTGTGAGGTGTGAGGTGAAGTTGGGCACGTTTGCGCCACATGGCTAGCTATGGTTGCTAATTCGACAGGCGAAGAGGACATTCTAAAACCAAACAACGATTTATTCTGGACAAAGGACTCCTTGTACAAGATTCTGATGGAAGCTCAGCAAAAGTAGGAACCATTTATGATGTTATTTCGTATTTCTGTGGAAAATGTTTAGTACTATTTTCCGCCCTCATTGCAGGCGCTGTCTCGCTATAACGTAAGCTGTATGTCGTACTAAAGTTATTTTAAAAAATCTAACACGGCGATTGCATTAACTAGTGTATCTTTCATTTGCTGTACAACATGTATTTTTTAGTAAAGTTTATGATGAGTTCTTTGATTAGATTAGGTGACTGTCCAAAATATCTCCGGACAATTTTGTGCAGTTTGGCTACGTATTCACAATGTATAACCACGGTTTGCAGCTCTAAATATGCACATTTTCGAACAAAACATAAGTGTATTGTATAACCTGATGTTATAAGACTGTCATCTGATGAAGTTGGTCAAGGTTAGTGATTCATTTTATGTCTTTTGCTGGTTTTTGCGATCGCTACCTTTTGCTGCTAATAAATGCGTTTGTGTGGTTGTCTATTGTGGTAAGCTGATATAATGCTATATTGTGTTTTCGCTGTAAAACACTTAAAAACTTTCATTTGCTGTACACCATGTATTTTTCATAAATGTTTTATGATGAGTATTTAGGTATTTCACGTTGCTCTCTGTAATTATTCTGGCTGCTTTGGTGATATTTTTTTATGGTAGCTGCAATGTAAAACTATGATTTATACCTCAAATATGCACATTTTCGAACAAAACATAAATGTATTGTATAACATGTTATAAGACTGTCATCTGATGAAGTTGGGAGATTTCTGCTTTGACGATTTTTGTCAAATTACAATAGATAAATGGCTGGTTCTTTTTTTCCTGACACTGTGGGTTCATGTACTTTGACGTGCAGTGGTCAAATTAGCGCTCTATTTTTGTTTTTGACCTTTAATCCCAGAAAAATGGCCTTAACACAAAAATCGTTGAGCCTCGACGCCATCTTTTTTGGGGTTAACAGCCCATTAGTCGAAACCTATGCTCACCAAGTTTCGCCTTCAAAGTCTTTTCCGTTTAGGAGAAATGGCCATGTCGTGATTGGTGATGTTTTGTACATTTGCAATAAGATTCCTTTCGCCATCTGTTGGAATTTACCGGGACAGCGGAAAAATGACAAAAAAATAGAACATTTCATAAAACGGAAACCGAATGTCCGAGAGACTTCGTTCGATGACTTCCCCGGAAGATCTGGCCCCGGAGCACGGCCCGCCGCCATCGGCGAATTTTACAAACATTCGCGGATGTCTAGTAAGGGATCGTACATTTGCAATATGTAGTTTCTCATCGATCATACAGCAAATGCCAAAATGTGCCCTTCATATATGAAAATGTCTACCTTTAGACGCTGTTTACATTAATCGTTTTTTCTGGCACTGGGGCTTTTTGAGCTTTGTTATTGGTCTCTTTTTTTGCTGGATTCATCCCACTTATTACGGAGACTCTTCGGGTAGGCTCGCGTAATATAAATGGTGCCAGAGATAAGGGAAAGAGGAGTGTATTGGGTGAAAATGTAAATCAAAAAAAGTACCGGTGTTGTTTCTGCAAGAGACGCACAGTGATGTGTTGAATGAAGTTGATTGGGGCTCTGGTGGAAAGTGGAAAGTGTGTTGAGCCATGGGACGTATTTTAGTGCAGGGGTGGCAGTCCTTTTTGTACGGGGTCTGTCTGTAAAAATGTGCACCTCAAAGGAGGTATGTAGGGGTAGGCTGCTTGTAGTAAAAGCAGAAATTAACAACATGGGTTTTGTCTTTATAAATGTGTATGCACCTAACATAGGGAGAGAGAGGGGGGTTCTATTTTGGGGGTCTTAGACAGGAACTCTCACAGGTAACGCCTGAGGAGACGCTGGTGGTCAGCAGGGAATGGAACTGTACAATGGATTTTACGAAAGACAGAAATGGGAAGGAGCCTCTTTCAGGGTCAGTGGGAGTGTTAAGGGACATCATTAAAACCTCTTTGAACCACCCATCCCGGATCCGGGATCATTGTCACCAGAAACGCTGACTAGCATAGCCTAGCCTAGCGCCACAGGGATTTAATGTAATATAATTTCATGAAATCACAAGTCCAATACAGCAAATGAAAGATAAACATCTTGTGAATCCAGCCAACATGTCCGATTTTTAAAATGTTTTACAGCGAAAACACAACATATTTATGTTAGCTCACCACCATATCCCAAAAAAACACAGCCATTTTTTCACAACCCACAAATAGAGATAAAATTCATCACTAACATTTGAACAACTTCATCAGATGACAGTCATATGACATCATGTTATACAATACATTTATGTTTTGTTCGATAATGTGCATATTTATAGCCAGAAATCGTGGTTTTACATTGGCGCCATGTTCAGAAATGGCTCCAAAATAGCGAGAGTATTTAAAGATAGCCACGTGAAATACAGAAATACTCATCATAAACTTTGATGAAAGATACATGTTTTACTTATAATTAAAGATACACTTGTTCTTAATGCAACCGCTGTCAGATTTAAAAAAAACTTTACGTAAAAAGCACACCATGCAATAATCTGAGACGGTGCTCAGATTTAACAACATTTCTCCGCCATGTTGGAATCAACAGAAATACGAAATTACATCATAAATATTCCCTTACCTTTGATTATTTCCATCAGAATACAGTGCCAGGAATCCTAGTTCCACAATAAATCGTTGTTTTGTTCAATAATGTCCATTACTTATGTCCAATTAGCTAATTTTGCTAGCATGTGTAGTACACATGTCCAAACGCTCGCGCAGATGCAGGCAAACGTCGGACGAAAACTTCAAAAAGTTATATTACAAGTCGAATAAACTGGTCAAATTTAGTAGAGAATGAATCTTCAGGATGTTGTTATCATATATATCCAATAACGTTCCAACCGGAGCATTCTTTTCAGTCTCTATAAGTAATGGAACGCATGGCGATATCATGAGGAAAGTGCGTTACCAAGAACTGGCACTCTGCCAGACCACTGACTCAAACACCTCCCATCCGGTCCCACAACACAGCATAAGCTTCATTCCACGTTCTACTGACTGTTGACATCTAGTGGAAGGCGTAGGAAGTGCAAACAGATCCATATATTACAGGGAATTGAATAGGCGATGACTTTAACATCGACGACGCTCAGAATTCTCACTTCTTGTTTGGATTTTTTCTCAGGTTTTTGCCTGCCATATGAGTTCTGTTATACTCATAGACATCATTTATACCGTTTTAGAAACTTCAGAGTGTTTTCTATCCAATAGTAATAATAATATGCATATATTAGCATCTGGGACAGAGTAGGAGGCAGTTCACTATAGGCTCGCAAATCATCCAAAAGTGAAAATGCTGCCCCCTATATCAAAGAAGTTAACCGTGGCTAAATTCCCAATTTGGCCCTAATACCATGGTCCCCAATCATCCCCAGCATCCAATTGACTCATTATTCACCCCTGTAACTATTCTTCAGGCCGTTGCTATAATGAGAATGTGTTCTCAGTCAATTTACCTGGTAAAATAAGGGTACAATAGAACAATTATGAAGTATGTGTAGCCACTCTGTTGCCTCCAGGTGGAGATGGACATGATGCTGTGGATTTCACTCCCTGCTTTGTCTAGGAACTCCATTTAAAAGTCACCCTCTGTCCCTCTGAACTGCCCCAGAGGACCACTTAATGAGGTGCAACAGAGTCACAAATATTCTGTTTTGGATTGAAATTCTGGCTTGTTTTTAGGGGGGGGGTTGGGGTGATTTGGTTCTCTCTGATAAGTGCATTGAGCTTTACAATCAGTTGCTCCACTTGCGAGTCTGTGAGCATGTGCGTGCGAACATACCCACATTATGTGTGTGCGGGTATGTGTGCATGTGCGTAGGTCTGTATAATCACCTGGCTCAAAGTGAGAAAGTTACAGAGACAGTAGAGAGCCAGAGAACAGTCCTCTCTACCGCTCAACAGTTCTCCTCAGATGAGAGAGAAAGGTTATGGCTGGTGAGGGTGTGTATTGAAATTCAAGTCCACGTCACCTAGCCCAGGAGTGGCTGTCTGCAGATTAATGAGCTATTTGTGTAGAGTTCAGCTATTTCACATGCATCAGGTCCATATTAGTGATATAATTAATTTAACAACACTGGGGTGTTGTCACCCCGCCGTGGCATGCTGCACACAGCATGTGGCTATGATAAGCATTCTCTAATTAAACAGGCAAAAAAGAGGGGCCACCTTTTGACATTCAAAAAGCTTTGGGAGAAAAACAAGCTTTCGCAGCGAGTGTTGCCATGGCTGCGCAAATGGCTGCCAACCACGTTTGACAGGGTGATGGTGGAGGGAAGCTTTGAGGAGAGCGGCGAGTGTTGCAATCCCATCCCCTAAGGTAAACCCCCATCCACTAAGGTAGACCTTTCAGGTAAATCAACAACCCTGTTCACAACTTTGCAGATTACACTTTATTAAAGTTGATTGGACATATGCTAATTTGGCCCAAGCATGAATACTAGACCTGTGAGAGTGCTTTTTCTATCGCTTTCTACATGTAACTATGTTTTTTTTACTATTTGATTTTAAAGGCAATACATTATTAATATGGAATAGTTTATTTTCAGTAGAAAATCCAAAGAAGGCTGTTTTCAATGGCAGATGCATCTTTTAAGCAAAACATTTGCAAGATGGCGCCGACAGAGAGGGCCGCCTCGCTTCTACTCCTTAGGAAACTTCACAGCATTTCGTTTTTTTTAATGTATTATTTCTTACATTGTTAGCCCAGCAAATCTTAAGTGTTATTACTATTGGATGTCAGAGCGACGTCAACTTACCAGCACTATGACCAGGAATACAACTTACCCGAAGCGGATCCTTTGTCTGAACCACCCAGGGCATTTGAACTGATTCCAGAGGCTGACCCAAAACAACGTCGCCGCAGAAGAGGAAGACTGAGTGGCCCTCTGGTCAGACTTCGGAGGCACGTACACCACTGTGACGACCCTCCCACTCTGTCTGCCGTATTCTCTCTTTGTTCTTGTTTCCTTATTAGGATGCCGGTGGGCGGAGTTGGGAGGGTCGTCAGCTACATGGGAAACACCTGGGCCCACTGTCATAGGATAAATGCACCACTTCCCCATTCATGGAGGAGACTCTCTCCATGCAGACACCTTGATAGATTTTGTTGTGTTTCGTGGTGCGTTTTGTTGTGTTTCYTGGTGCTTTTTGGTTGTTTGCTTTGGCACCTTTCAACACCCTGCATTATCACATTCATGCATGCTAAACACTCACTTACACTACTGATTACTGATTACACACACCATTGTATATTGTACTTAGTTACTTTATTTAATAAATATATATTTGTTACTCCTTATCTCCACGTTGTCTCCCTTTTGTTACGGGCTTTGAGCCGGTTCGTGACAAGTGGGGGCTCATCCAGGATTTTTTGAACATATTGGTTTGGGAGAACGTGGAGGTACGTGTTTGGTTTGCATATGTTGTTTGAGTTTGATAGGCCCAGTATTGGTTGCCTTTGTTGTTTGGTTTGTGTGCTGCGTTGGAGAGAGTATAATGGTTAGTTTCCAGGCCCTGCCCAGCCTGGAAACTCTTGTTCTACCTTCTGTTGGGACATCGGTCTGAGGTGAGTAATCGGCTGTGTACCTCGGTTGGAGATTTGGGTAGGGTAGTGGAACTTGCTACCCGGAGCTATAGCCTTTTACCCCTGATAGGCTTAGTGACGTGTTTCATTTTTGGAATATGTTGGGCATGGTTAATGTTTGTTATTTTTGTGTGGTGTCTGTGGACTGAGCAGTTGTCTCGGGGGCACATCCGTGGCTTGGTGGAATCTGCCAGTGTGCTGGGGGGTTTATTTCCTTGCCAGCGGGCTACATACCATGTATATACCCACCGCAAATCCGCACCCACCGCAAATCCGCACGAAGACTAGGGTTGAGTTATTGTAGGTTTTGGGGAAGCTCCGTATCTCATCTCTCTTCTGTGGTGCTCAGGGTGATTGTCATTTCTCTGGTTGTGGTCTGATGTGCTCAGCAGAGGGGTTGAGCGAGATTATTTACTAATGACTATGGCGTCTTATGTGGACGAGTTCATTTGCTTAACATCAGGATCTGTTAAAATGATGTTCAACGATCTTCAACATCAGTACATTATGATTGAAATGAGTTATTCTGTTATGTTGGGAAGTGACTGTGAATCGTTGGGAAGTGACTATGAATCGTTGGGAAGTGACTATGAATCGTTGGGAAGTGACTATGGATCGTTGGGAAGTGACTATGAATCGTTGGGAAGTGACTATGAATCGTTGGGAGTTGTTGAATTAAGGACCTTGATGTTCTTTTCGTTGGAGTTTGTAGTTGATGTGGTCTCTCGTGCGCCCTGTTCCTGAATGTTTGTATTGTCAGGTTCTGTCTTTCCTGTCTATTCCCTCCTGTTCTTGTGTTCTTCTTTCCTCTTAAAAGTTGCTTCCTATGCCCTAAGGTTGCTGAGGTCTGGGGAGTCTTCTTTCCTCTTAAATGTTGCTTCCCGTGCGCAAAGGTTGCTGAGGTCTGGGGAGGAGGAGGTTGGCTGGGGGCAAATTGGAAGTGTGAACACGTAACCCCTCATCAATTTGGGACGCAGAGGCTGTGTCAATTTGGGGGCGCAGAGGCTGTGTCAATTTGGGGACGCAGAGGCTGTGTCAATTTGGGGACGCAGAGGCTGTGTCAATTTGGGGACGCAGAGGCTGTGTCAATTTGGGAACGCAGGGGCTGTGTCAATTTGGGGACGCAGGGGCCGGTATGTTGTTCCGGGGTCCTTGTTGGTCCCCGGTTTTATGGGGGGGAATGTGACGACCCTCCCACTCTGTCTGCCGTATTCTCTCTTTGTTCTTGTTTCCTTATTAGGATGCCGGTGGGCGGAGTTGGGAGGGTCGTCAGCTACATGGGAAACACCTGGGCCCACTGTCATAGGATAAATGCACCACTTCCCCATTCATGGAGGAGACTCTCTCCATGCAGACACCTTGATAGATTTTGTTGTGTTTCGTGGTGCGTTTTGTTGTGTTTCGTGGTGCTTTTTGGCTGTTTGCTTTGGCACCTTTCAACACCCTGCATTATCACATTCATGCATGCTAAACACTCACTTACACTACTGATTACTGATTACACACACCATTGTATATTGTACTTAGTTACTTTATTTAATAAATATATATTTGTTACTCCTTATCTCCACGTTGTCTCCCTTTTGTTACGGGCTTTGAGCCGGTTCGTGACANTGTACTTAGTTACTTTATTTAATAAATATATATTTGTTACTCCTTATCTCCACGTTGTCTCCCTTTTGTTACGGGCTTTGAGCCGGTTCGTGACACCACCCACTGCTTCCGAGTATATTACTCGCTAATGTCCAGTCTCTTGATAACAAGGAAGATGAAATTAAGCAAGGTTTGCTTTCCAGAGAGACATCAGGGATTGTAACATACTATATTTCACGGAAACATGGCTCTCTCGGGATATGCTGTCGGAGTCGGTACAGCCACCGGGATTCTTTGTGCATCGCGCAGACATAAATAAACATCTCTGAACATCTCTAAACACCTTCTGAAAAAACCTACACTCGATCCCTCRGATGTCAACAACTACAGACCAGTATCCCTTCTTTCTTTTCTCTCCTTGGCCAGCTCTCCTGCTATCTCTCTCAGAATGACCTTCTTGATCCAAATCAGTCAGGTTTCAAGACTAGTCATTCAACTGAGACTGTCTCTTCTCTGTGTCACGGAGGCGCTCCGCACTGCTAAAGCTAACTCTCTCTCCTCTGCTCTCATCCTTCTAGACCTATCGGCTGCCTTTGATACTGTGAACCATCAGATCCTCCTCCCACCTCTCCGAGTTGGGCATCTCCGGCGCGGCCCACGCTTGGATTGCGTCCTACCTGACAGGTCGCTCCTACCAGGTGGCGTGGCGAGAATCTGTCTCCGCACCACGTGCTCTCACCACTGGTGTCCCCCGGGCTCTGTTCTAGCCCTCTCCTATTCTCGCTATACACCAAGTCACTTGGCTCGTTCATATCCTCACATGGTCTCTCCTATCATTGCTATGCAGACGACACACAATTAATTCTCCTTTCCCCCTTCTGATAACCAGGTGGCGAATCGCATCTCTGCATGTCTGGCAGACATATCAGTGTGGATGACGGATCACCACCTCAAGCTGAACCTCGGCAAGACGGAGCTGCTCTTCCTCCCGGGGAAGGACTGCCGTTCCATGATCTTGCCATCACGGTGACAACTCCATTGTGTCCTCCCTCCCAGAGCGCTAAGAACCTTGGCGTGATCCTGGACAACACCCTGTCGTTCTCAACCAACATCAAGCGGTGACCCGTTCCTGTAGGTTCATGCTCTACAACATTCGCAGAGTACGACCCTGCCTCACACAGGAAGCGGCGCAGGTCCTTATCCCGGCACTTGTCATCTCCCGTCTGGATTACTGCAACTCGCTGTTGGCTGGGCTCCCTGCCTGTGCGATTAAACCCCTACAACTCATCCAGAACGCCGCAGCCCGTCTGGTGTTCAACTTTCCCAAGTTCTCTCACGTCACCCCGCTCCTCCGCTCTCTCCACTGGCTTCCAGTTGAAGCTCGCATCCGCTACAAGACCATGGTGCTTGCCTACGGAGCTGTGAGGGGAACGGCACCTCCGTACCTTCAGGCTCTGATCAGGCCCTACACCCAAACAAGGGCACTGCGTTCATCCACCTCTGGCCTGCTCGCTCCCTACCTCTGAGGAAGTACAGCTCCCGCTCAGCCCAGTCAAAACTGTTCGCTGCTCTGGCACCCCAATGGTGGAACAAACTCCCCCACGACGCCAGGTCAGCGGAATCAATCACCACCTTCCGGAGACACCTGAAACCCCACCTCTTTAAGGAATACCTAGGATAGGATAAAGTAATCCTTCTAACCCCCCCCCCCCCCCTTAGGAGTTAGATGCACTATTTGTAAAGTGGTTGTTCCACTGACATCATAAGGTGAATGCACCAACTTGTAAGTCGCTCTGGATAAGAGCGTCTGCTAAATGACTTAAATGTAAAATGTAAAAAATCTCTCCGGGCGGAAGAAGGGCGTCATATTCAATATATGTATATATGTATATTCAATAGGCAATGACTTGAAAACCTACAAACCTCAGATTTCCCACTTCCTGGTTGGATTTTTTCTCAGGTTTTTGCCTGCCATATGAGTTCTGTTATACTCACGGACATCATTCAAACAGTTTTAGAGACTTCAGAGTGTTTTCTATCCGAATATACTAATAATATGCATGTCTTAGCTTCTGGGCCTGAGTAGCAGGCAGTTTACTCTGGGCATGCTTTTCATCCGAACATGACAATAGCGCCTCCATCCATAAGAAGTTAAGCAATAAGGCCCAAGGGGTCTGGTGTATGTCCAATATACCACGGTTAAGTGCTGTTCCTTTAAGCACGATGCAACATGGAGTTCCTGGATACAGCCCTTAGAAGTGATATATTGGCAATATATCACAAGCCCAGCATTTGAGCTGGCCACACCTTTTTTCAGAAACTATTTACACAATCACAGTCCTTACGTCCAGAATGTGAGCATTTTATTTTTGGATGCAATGTATAGATATTCACAGAAGTATCTATAGCATAACACAATCATCCAAACCGGAAAAATATAGGCTACATTTGTCCTAGTGCTAACTGGGGAAAGATTGACGCAACACAAGCGGTCATATTTTATAATTCTCGATTGACATAAACTACAATATGAATGAGCTAATAGTGATTACTTTATATAATTAATCACATCACGGGTGAGCTCACCATTTATCAAAATAATTTAATAAAACACTTTCTAGAAATCGAAAGTAATCCGGCGATGATTAGTTTCAGCCGGCCGCCATGCTTTTTTTCCTCACAGAAACCAAAGATAATAAGAGAAGACAAGATGAGTTTGTTCTGCTTATAGTATGCATGATGAAGGGGTGTGTCGTCTACCATCGTTCACATCCCACCATTCACATCCTGAAGTTCTCAAAAAATTTGTGAACCCTTACTCACCTCATTTTGTTATAGCATCTTTGGTCCGATAAACGATTACGTGAAACCCAGAATGCATTTTATGTCAACAAACATGGCGCCACACATGGCTGGAATTAGCTTAGCTCATCATAATCAGTACAACCTTCAAAAAAGTATTTTGCACAAATAATATGTGCCCGTTACAATCTATGCAAGAATCGGAATGCATGATTTATCACCGGAACTTCAAAAACATGTGAATAAAACAGTAAATATATCAATAACTACCACACAAATCATTTTCTGATAGTGATTTACTGATACAAAAGGGGTGTAAAGACAGTCAATCACGTAACCTCTCACTCCCACTCTGAGCCAATCAGTGTTGTTGTTTATGTATGTAGCTAGTGAGCTAAGCTGTTGCATTAGCAATGTCTTTCAAAAGGAGACAACTCACAAATGCAGAAATTCTGGAGATTTTTTAAAATTCTGACAATGAGTCTGAAGGTCAGGAATCAGATTCTGACAGTGACAGTGAGGAGCTGCCTCCCAGCCATTGAGAACCCTGAATCTGAGGACCCCTTGTCCACTGACAAAGTCCCAGTTCCCTTTGAAGATGCTGGTGGTGATGGAGGCAGAATGACAGTGGATGAAGTACAGGAGTTCTGTGGTAGCTGGAAGGCTGCCAGCCATTTCACCCCTCCTGGCCCTGCTGTTTGCTTTGATGAGTCCCAGTCTGGAGTGCAACGCTCCTTGCCATTTACATCTGAGGCATAGTGCTTCAAGTTGTTTCTGACAGAGGAGCTGGTGGGAGACATAGTAGAGGAGACCAATTGCTGTGCCTTGGAGCTACAGGAGAAGAGACAGCCAGAAATGGGGGGGACAACCACAATTAGTGAAATGTAAACCTTCCTGGTGACAGTCCTTCTCATGAGGATAGTAAAGAAAAACTCCCTAAGAGAATACTGGAGCACAGATCCTATGTTTGCAACTCCCTTCTTTGCCACCCTCTTTTCCCAAGACCACTTCCTAGTTCTGCTGCGATGACTGCATTTCATCAACAATGCTACTGCCACCCTAAATGACCCATTATACAAAATAAGAAATGTCAACAGCTGGCAGTAAAGTGGCATGACAAACAAGGCATCCATGTCCTCTCCACTGTCCATACAGCAACCATATCAGCCACAGGGAAGGTGGACCACCTGACGGAAGAGAGACAAATCAAACCAGACTGCGTGCTTGACTATAACCTCAAAATGGGGGCAGTGGAAAAGGCGAACATGATAAACAGCCTTGTGGAATGCACTCAGAAAAGGACCAAGTGGTATAATTTTTCCAGGGTAGCTTCAAAATACAACAAGCCAATACTTTTGACGTGATTAGCATTGTTTTACAGAGCTAATAGAAGAATATAGCTAGCTACATAAGCACAATTGAATAAAACTACTAATATAACTATAACTAGCTACCTAAGCATTGAGTATAACACTATAAAGGTTATGAAATGAGTAACGTTGCCTCGCATGTCCTCGGTTATAAGGAATATACACACAAATATTATGCTACAATAGAAACGACATAACACGACATGCAGAAACTATTATAACGTGATAAGGAACTTACTTTGATAGAAACGCCACATTTCCAAAGTTATTATTGGTAACGAAAACAACTATGACTGCGATGCAGGCAAAAGACTGAAAATGTGAACACGTGTGTGCAGGACGGGAGATGAGCAAATGTCTGCAGACTTGATCTGCACAAACAATTGGGAATTTTTGGGGGAATTCTGTCCGGGTCAGAAATGTCTAAAAAATGAATTGGTCCGCAAAAGTAAAAATTATTACTTTTATGTGAATGAATGAGGCGGAACACACCTCAATTCAAATTGTTCTTAGAAAATAAAAAACTTGTAAGAAAATAATTTGAAATGGACCAGTTGAAGACAGCCTATAAATAAAAACAGGCTGCGTGCCTTTGTTTCAGGGCACTGCGGATTATATGTACTGTTTCGTAACAATCACATGCCCTAACGGAAAGAACGTTTGTAACGATTGTTGTTGGAAGAATGGTCGGACCAAGATGCAGCGTGGGGTAGGTTAATCTTTTTTTAATTTATGATAACAGGCGCAAAACAAGAAAGAGTAACAAACGAAACGTTCATCTTTGTATGGCTAAAAAGCAACAATACAAAATCAAGATCCCACAAACAACAGGTGGGGAAAGGCTGCCTAAATATGATCCCCAATCAGAGACAACGATAGACAGCTGCCTCTGATTGGGAACCATACCAGACCAACATAGAAAAGGAAAAACTAGACTTCCCACCCTAGTCACACCCTGACCTAACCAAACTAGAGAATGAAAAGGCTCTCTAAGGTCAGGGCGTGACAACCTTCTAACATCACGTGCATAAAAACTCACGCTGGGGCGACCGTTAGAGAACCCCATTCTGAACCTGCCATTGTCACAACCCAAATAATATCTCCATACCATGATCTGCTGAATCCTATCTTGGAATGTCAACATATGTTAATTACAGATTCTTCCCAATAGGATGTAGCTGGATAAATGGAACATGCACTTCTAGTGAGCCCATTAAACTGAATGTTGAGCACACCGCTATCTGGACAGAAACAGACGATCGGTCTCCACATCAAATTGGCTAAGCCACGTTTACTGAATATTATTGGATCTGTGGTAACAAGGAATATCTTTATTTACCAACAAATTGAACAGGGTGCTGTGTAAAACTGAATATCTCCATTGTTGTTCTGCATAAAACGAACTCCTACATTCCAGCAGATTAAAACGGATTAGAAGGAGCATTTCACAATTTAATCGTACGGTGCATCGGAAAATGCCCATGACCTAGACCGATCGGGATATCATTTAGAATCTTTGGTAAATTTAACCATTTCAGGATTTTCGATAAAGAGACCGGAATTGTAAGCAGCTTGCCTCACGGCTATACAGAATAGTGTAGCACTTGACATGTTATCAGCACGAGAAGATGGAGTGTGCTAAATGATAGGTGAACATTGCTGTACGTTCATACCCCAGGGTGAGGGTAACTTGACTATTGTAGTGGAACTTCTGAAAGAGCTCAGCGGCGATCTTGCAAAAGAACACCAACCAGACAACGATTGGGATCCGTTTGGATGGGTTCAATCATTATTTGGTGTTATGGAAGCAAGTTTTCCATTGGCTCATTTATGGCCTAGTCATCTTTTTTGCTGTGCTATTTCTTATTGTCTGTGTTAAAATACGTTGTTGTAAAGTGCTGGATACTGCCATCACTATGCCATTGCTTGATGTTCATGCTGACTCTTGAGAATGATGATGAGAATAATGCCTGATTTTCCACACCTATTTCCCATTCCCGATTACATATCTGATTTTGAGGACCCCAACCACGATCTTAGGGCTAAGGATAATTAACTAATGGTCCACTCAGTTTGTAGGACATATCCCAAGAAAGGTCCATGGTTTGAAAATCAATGAATGGTAAGGATGGACATTTTCATCATTCTGACACCTATCTTTGTGCATAGTGCCAGCGTGATGATTGTATGATGAAACTGGCTCTCATGAGGACCGCCACAGGAAAGATCCAGAGATACACTACTGCAGAGGATAAGTTCATTAGAGTTACCAGCCTCAGAAATTGCCGGTCAAATAAATTCTTCACAGAGTTCAAGTAACAGACACATCTCAACATCAACTGTTCACAGGAGACTGCGTGAATCAGTCCTTCATGGTCGAATTGCTGCAAAGAAAACACTACTAAAGGACCCAATAATAAGAAGAGACTTGCTTGGGCCAAGAAACACGAGCAATGGACCTTAAACCGGTGGAAATCTGTCCTTTGGTCTGATGAGTCCAAATTTGAGATTTTTGTGAGACGCAGAGTAGGTGAACGAATGATCTCTGCATGTGTGGTTTACAAACAACAAGAGGACTTAATTGGAGTCTATTTCTTTGGAGCCTAGACCTATATAAAATAACTTAACTGGCTGAGGTAGGCTATGAGGCTTTATTAGGCCTACTTAAAATTGCAACTGGTCAAAAATGTCATACATAAAACCATAATTTAAAGAAACTCTAAAAGTAATTGGAACGGGAGATTCAAATGATGTGTGACACAATAAATAATGTAAACAAGATGTAAACAAGATGCTGTGTTTTTACTTACAGTAGTGATGTACAACTGGAGACATTTTGAAAACAGGTTTTCAAACACTTGTTTTTCACAACTGTAGCAGGTGTAGCCCATCATGCAAATGTTTCCTATTAGCAGGACAATATACTTTTTATAACACGGCTACTGTTGGGAAAAATCCCCCAACTTGCCCAAATGTATTGGATGCTTAAGTACTCTAAAGTGCTACATTTCTAACTCAAAAAAGTAGTACAGTATTTATTCAGCAACATCTTTATGCTTTATGCTTATGTTAATAAAAAAGAATAACGAGAAGAAAGACATTCAAATGTGGATGTTTATTTAAACTACATTTTAGTCACACTTCCTCCCAGCTCCACGACCACAGGTAAAACATTCCTGAGATGATCAACCTATTTGTTGCATTGTTGTATCGTCAATTTCTCTAGCCCAAACATCTTTGCTTGTCGGCTTGGCACAGTTATGGATGAATGTTTTCAGTTGATTCCAAACAAGTTCGATCGGGTTTAAATCAGGAGACCTACATGTAGAGATGATTATTATTTTTTTATATACTGTAGGCCTACCGAAGGTGTTGTAGGTCTTTTATTTACCCTTTATTTTACTACATCAAGGTCTACTTACTCTGCTGGCGTCTTGACCAAGTTTATAACCTAATTTGCAATGTAAACCCGGGCGGCAGTGTGTTTTGGGTCATTGTCTGCATTTGGAGATTTTTTTATATATTTTTTTGCCAAACAGCCAAATTAGGTACAATAATAGAAATATACATGTAAATAGGCCTAAACGTAACAAAATATTGCTATAATCCTACCTTGAAAGAAACGATGTGCACCCAGAAACACCTCTCTGACATTGGGTCCAGCATATCTCTTGATGATTTCTTCCTCAGAGTGAATTATTGTGCAACACATAACAGTCCGTGTAGGCTACAATATTTATGTACCTTTTGCTTTGTAAATAGCCAAACTTACCATCACAAATCAAATATGAGCCTGGTCTCTGGCGAGAAATTGCCCCCCACACATGGAGTGTGAGCAGATGCTTTGGACTCTGCTTGCTTGAACTTCTTCCTTTTTTTTAGCAATTCTTAGCAAACTGCTCATGGGCCACGGTTGATTCGTCTGTGAAGATGACACTATTGCATGTCTCGCCAGCTTTGATCCATTCCTGGGCCTGCAGGACGCAAAGTTCTTTGTTTGTCAGGTGAATCATTGGGTCGAAACTCCAGTACAAAACAAGCAAACACATATGGTTAATTTTCGGCCCATTACAAAAAATAATATTAAATATAAAAAATAAATATATATATATATATATATACATACATACATATATGTAAAACATTTCTTACCGAGCATTTCCATAAGTCCACCCAAGTTTCTTCAACTGTCTTCTTACTGTAATTAGAGTGATGTTGATGTCGTGCTGTGATGCCAGCAGATTACAGATTGCCTTTCCCGATCGCTCGTCATCTTCATTCATCAGTGAGTTTATGGCTTGAATAGTCTCGCTGGAAATGAAATACAATTGTGAAAATGTGCAACATACAGTAAAGACCAGCAGTCGATTTATTTAAGCATTATTTTTAGCATTATTAGGCCTACATTAAAGTATTGTAGCCTACTGTACGTGTTAATTTTCCTGTGCTTTCGAGGTCGGCATAAAACAGGCATCTGACGATAGTGTTTGCGAATAGCACAGTCCGTGACCAAAATTTTTGAAATGTCTCCAGTAGATTTACCTTTCCTCCCTAATGCCCTATTCTGCTCACTTAAATGAATAGAGAATCTGGTCATGGTGCTACAATATAATCAAAGTGAGGACAATCGGCAGTCTGCTGTATACTTATAGCCTATTGAAACCTGAAAGTCACGCCTTTCCTTACCCAAAACTCCACCCTTAACCTCTCTAGGTTATGTGTGACGGTAGTGTCTCACCTCGTCAACAGCCAGTGAAACTGCAGGGCGACAAATTCAAAACAACAGAAATCCCATAATAAAAATTTCTCAAACATACAAGTATTTTACAACATTTTAATGATACACTATTTGTAAATCCAGCCACAGTGTCCGATTTCAAAAAGGCTTTACGATGAAAGCAAACCAAACGATTATGTTAGGTCAGAGCCAAGTAACAGAAAACACAGCCATTTTTTCCAGCAAAAGAGAGGAGTCACAAAAAGCAGAAATATAGATAAAATGAATCACTAACCTTTGATGATCTTCATCAGATGACACTCATAGGACTTCATGTTACACAATACATGTATGTTTTGTACGGTAAAGTTCATATTTATATCAAAACATCTCAGTTTACATTGGAGCGTTATGTTCAGTAGTTCCAAAACATCTGGTGATTTTGCAGAGAGCCACGTCAATTTACAGAAATACTCATAATAAACATTGCTAAAAGATACACCTGTTATGCATGGAATTTTAGATCCACTTCTCCTTAACTTGTTTGGGATAGGGGGCAGCATTTTCACTTTTGGATGAATAGCATGTCCAGAGTGAACTGCCTCTTACTCAGTCCCAGATGCTAATATATGCATATTATTAATAGTATGGGATAGAAAATACCCTGAAGTTTCTAAAACTGTTTGAATTATGTCTGTGAGTATAACAGAACTCACATGACAGGCAAAAACCTGAGACAAAATCCAAACAGGAAGTGGGATATCTGAGGTTTGTAGTTTTTGAACTCACCCCTATCGAATACACAGTGGAATATGGGTTATTTCTCACTTCCTAAGGCTTCCAATATATGTCAACCTTCTTTAGAACGTGGTTTCAGGATGCTCATGTGAAGGGGGGCCGGATGGGAGATGTTTTACTAAGGGGTCTGCCTACAGCCTCGTTCTCAGTCACGCGCTGTCACTTGAGAGGTTGCTCTCGTTCCAGGGCAATTCTACAGACAATGGAAATCTCCGGTTGGAACAGTATTGAACTTGTATGATAAAAACATCCTAAAGATTGATTCTATACTTAGTTTGACAAGTTTCTTCGACCTGTAATATAACTTTTTGAATGTTTCGTCCGAATCGACCAGATCGGGCTTTTGGATTGTTTACCAAACGCCCTAACAAAAGAAGCTATTGGACATAAATGGACATAAATGATGGACATTATCGAACAAAACATGCATTTATTGTGGAACTGCGATTCCTGGGAGTGCATTCTGATGAAAATAAATCAAAGGTAAGTGAATATTTATGGAATAATACTAATATTTAAGGAATAATATGAATAATGTTGACTACCCAACATGGCGTATATTTCTCTGGCTGGTTTGGGCTCTGAGCACCGTTCTCAGGTTATGCTTTTTCTGTAATAAAAAAAAAAATCTGACACAGTGGTTGCATTAACTTCTTATGGCTGCAGGGGCAGTATTGAGTAGCTTGGATGAAAGGTGCCCAGAGGTGCCCATAGTAAACTGCCTGCTCCTCAGTCCCAGTTGCTAATATATTCATATCATTAGTAGTATTGGATAGAAAACACTCTGACGTTTCTAAAACTGTTTGAATGATGTCTGTGAGTATAACAGAACTCATATGGCAGGCAAAAACCTGAGACAAAATCCAAACAGCAGGTGGGGAAATCTGAGGTTTGTAGTTTTTGAACTCAGTCCCTATCAAATTCACAATGGGATATGGGTTGTGTTGCACTTCCTAAGGCTTCCACTAGATGTCAACCGTCTTTAGAACGTGGTTTCAGGCTTCTACAGTGAAGGGGGGCCGGATGGTAGCTGTTTGACTAAGGGGTCTGCCAGCAGCCTCGTTCTCAGTCACGCGCATTTCACATGAGAGGTATCTCTCGTTCCATTGCTTTTCTACAGACAATGGAATTCTCCGGTTGGAACATTACTAAACATTTAACTTCTTATGGCTGCAGGGGCAGTATTGTGTAGCTTGGATGAAAGGTGCACAGAGGTGCCCAGAGTAAACGGCCTGCTCCTCAGTCATAGTTGCTAATATATGCATATTATTATTGGTATTGAATAGAAAACACTCTGAAGTTTCTAAAACTGTTTGAATTATGTCTGTGAGTATAACAGAACTCATAAGGCAGGCAAAAACCTGAGAAAAAATCAAAACAGGAAGTGGAAATTCTGGGTGGATTTTCAACCAAGCTCCCATTGAAATCCCAGTGAGATATGGATGAGCTTTCACTTCCTATGGCTTCCACTATATGTCAATGGTCTGTAGAACTTTGTCTGATGACTCTACTGTGAAGGGGAGCCGGATGAGAGGAGAATTAGTCACCACTGCCATGAGGTGACCATTCTTTGACCATGCGCGTTCACATAAGAGGGAGCTCCGTTCCATCGCTCATCTGAAGTCAATGTAATTCTCCAGTTGGAACGTTATTCAAGATTTATGTTAAACCTACCCTTTGAAATGACTTTGATAGCCACATTGAATCTATTTAGTTTTTAAGTCGAGATCTCTCAACAATCATTCTCACAATAGCACATTGGTAATAGTCAGTGACAAATATCATAGATAAGCAGGACTGGGCTTGATTAAAACCCTGGATGGGACACTAGAGTACAGCTGTAGATAGATCAATTCACCAGCATTATGTTTTTTTTTCTGATAATGGATATAACATTGAAGATCTGACGTTGTTTTAAAGGTACAAATTCAACATATTTTATACAAGGTTTGTCTATGTAGAAATGTGGTTACCATGATGACATAATCCTGTGGTTGAAATTTCAGCCTCAAAACAACAGTTTACGTTGATTACTTTTTTCAAATCAAAAGTTTTTTCCATGTAGATTCAGCCAGTTTGTGTCCAGGCAGTACTCTCTCTCCTTTTTCCCCAGCCCAGCCTCTCTTTCCGGATGACAATGCAGACGAAATGGACAGAAGTGATGGGAGACCAGAGGCATCAGCACCTCTGCCAACACCTTGCGGTACCTTACCGTTGAATGCTCTTGCCTGCGCGACAGATGGTTATTGTATGTGAACGAGCCACACTACACCAGACACTATGAAAGGGAAGTTCCCAAGTGGTGCCGGGATTGTATATTTAATATGTGTAGCTCCCCTTCAATATGGAGAGTAGGTTAACCCCCCCGGCAAATCTCACAGATACTGTGGACACAGTGAAATTATATGAGAGCTGGGTTCAAGTAGTATTTGATTCCTGTCAGACTGAAATTCCAGATGGGTGGGGTTTCACACTTTTGGGGTTACTCAGTTGGTTCCATTATAGCAGGCAAGCTTGATAAAGAACAAGTGAAATATTCAGAGAAACAAATACTATTTCAACTCAGTTCTGAATGATACCACTTTGTATGCATTGTTTCTGGGAAAATGTCAGTCAATTCAAAGCTATATAAACCATCAAGGGCTATGATGAAACTGGCTCGAAAACACACCTCCAGGCCGTGTAAGGGCTATTTGACCAAGGAGAGTGATGGAGTGATGCATTAGATGACCTGGCCTCCACAATTACCCAACCTCAACCCAATTGAGATGGTTTAGGATGAGTTGGGCTGCAGAGTGAAGGAAAAGCAGCCAACAAGTGCTCAGCATATGTGGGACCTCCTTCAAGACTGTTTGAAAATCATTCCTCATGAAGCTGGTTGAGAGAATGTCAAGAGTGTACAAAGCTGTCATCAAGGCAAAGGGTGGCTACTTTTAAGAATCTAAATATATTTTGATAAAAAAAAAAAAAAGGTTACTAGATGATTCCATATGGGTTATTTCATCATTTTGATGTCTTCACTATTATTCTACATTGTAGAAAATAGTAAAAATATAGAAAAACCCTTGAATGAGTAGGTGCGTCCAAACTTTTGACTGGTACTGTATAAAAAATCAAAACATCTATTTGCATCTTTTCTCCTGGACGGGACATGCCGCCTGCACTCCATTGCATCCATGTTGACCTGGAGAGCCAGCCAGGGGCCCTTAAACACCACTGACAGTGAGTCTTATCTCAGATGGACTTTCGGTCTTCCCAGCCTCCCAATATAACCTTTGCTGGATAGTGTGTATTATCCTACGTGTTTGATAATCCTCCATCGCCACCACAAGGTGACCCCCACATGTCATATGTCATCTCTATGCTGTACACCACCAACTTTTAACACGCCACCACTGTCGTTACAACCGCCACGGATCTCCGTAGGGAAAACACTGGCATTCCATTACAAAGCTAACATAATACTGCAACAATAAATGATCCTCCTCCTCTACCATCTCCTCTCTCACCATCAGTTTCCACTGTCTCCTCAAAATGTGACTCCCCTTTGAGATTAGAGTTGGGTAAAAATGAAAAATTGTGTTTTGAGCACAGTGACATCTAATCAGTTTGACAAGGTTTAATTTCATTGGACGATGCTAGTTACATTGGTGGGCCACAGGCTTATGGCGGCAGACACACATACTCTGTGGTCGGGGTCAAAGGCATTAATTAATATTTAGGACTTTTTACTCTGTTTAATACCCTTCCCTATTCACAAGAACAAAGATGTTTGTCCTTTCCTGACAGGTATAATGTGTCATTATATTATAATATACTAATAAAATTAGGGACGTAGAAGTCTCATATCGGCATATACCAACACTCTGCATAAGGAGAATTAGCAAACGTTACATTTAATTTGTGTACTTGACACTTTGACTCTGTGCTCCGCACTCTGCCCTGTCCCTCTCCATTAAGATTCATCTTTAAACTTAGCGGCAACACAGAATTTGGTTGTCAAAACACAATCTTGTCTCCCATATCTGTTATTCCCCCCATGACAAGGGCTCAATGCACCACACCACAGAGATAGATGGAAGACTAGCTCTCCAACAAGGGAAGGAAGGGGATGGAGTGATGAGTGGAGGGAGGAATAGAGGGAGGGAGGACACTGGAGATATAGTTATGTAGTGAATCAGATCTTAATTTTCATTCCTTTTAAGTGTCACTATGGCGCCTGCTGTGTTTGCGTAGACAGGCCCCCTGACTGCACGAGGCCCCACAGAGTTCACTGTTGGGCATCCAGATATGTGCCTGATAAATAGAGCCGGCGTGCGGAGAGCCAAGGGAAAGGACAGTGTCACATTGAGCAGTCAAAAGGCATTATCTAGCTCTGTGTGTCAGGGGTAATGACAGGGGAAAGGAGAGTTTAGAATCCATTATCCCTCTCAGAATGAGTACATATGTGTGGGCCACTGGGCTCACCTACAAGGGAAAGCTACTGTGAACTGCTGTGAAATAGACAGCACGTTGTAAACATGAAATGTCAATCTTATTTCTTGGGAAATAATATCAGCTGTCTGTATTATATTTTGAGAGCAGAATACAAGGTTTGCAAGTGGAATCAGAATGTAAGAAGATGACTGCAATGTATTAAAAAGCACATTTATAGTATATGCTTGTGCACAACTTGTATGCTCACTTGAGGGTTAAACTGTCGATTGTAAAAGACAACGGCCAAAGTAAATATTTAATCAAAATGTAATGCAAATGTAAAGCTCACCTTAAACTAAAAATTATCTCTAAATTCTCTGTGTCATTTTCAGGATTGGATCATATTCTACATTAAGGCCTTTAAATATAATTTAATAATTAACTACCATCATCTTTTTGAATAATAGATACAAAATTGGTTTGTGAATTTCATCATTTGAAATTTTTTGTATTTCTATGAATTTCTTATAAATATTAGATTTAAATGTTGTATTTATTCCCATTAAATTATGCAGCTGATTTTGTGTTTTTCAGTTTCATTGCATAGCACAGTATTAGCTGAATAAAATGACAGTATAAGTTCTACATGCAGTGTAAGAGTATAAGGACACTACGATTGCAATTCAAAATGACCAGAAACCAGTTTAGCAGAACATTAAAATGATAATGTAATATTAAGAGAGCCCAGACAGGGGTGGAAGCAAGTTGTCAAATGTTTTGAAATATGTGGAAATGAGCATTGCCATCCAACCTCTGAATTCTAATGCAAATAGTAATATGTAATCATGAAATAAAATAAGGTAACAACCTCCAATGCTTCCTCAGACCTCTTCTCTCTCTACCCCTGCAAAGTCCCATCTTGTACCTTCTATAATCGGGTTCCTCATTCCATTACACAATCATCTTCCACTGGGCACAGATGCCAGTTCAACCTCTGGTTTTGATTTACATTTGGCTGAGTTGTCAACTAATGTTGATTAAACCAAACATTTCACGTCATTGGAATTAGGTTAAAAGTTTTTTTTTTCAGTTTAAAAAATACCATTTAGGTTGATGACTTTTTGCAAATCCTATTCGTTTTCCTCATTGATTTACCGTCATCACATAGATTTTTGGGGTTGAAATGACATGGAAACAACGTTGATTCAACCAGTTTTGGCCCAGTGTGGTAAGCCGACCTGGATCAGGAGTTTGATAAGGCATCTCTGCCTCCTTTGACTCTTTGTCACTAGGTCTGTGACTGATGGCGGAGGCTCTGATGGGAGCATAAACCATGTCCTACATTTGAACACTGCGGCCCTCCATCAACCTCCAGGAGCACTTAGCCAGGGCAGGGGAGACCCGTCTCATCCCACCCCATGACGGGTGAGACCTTTAGGGTGATTCACGATGGCCCATTCCTCATCTACCCAGCTGGGGTAGATAGAATTTTTTTTATTTATGAACAAAACTGAAGCTTCATGTTTGTATGCTTTATAATGAATCCAGAACTGAATTTGTGTAAAGTTGAACACCCAGAGATGAAAGAAAGGAGGGGAGAGAAAATGTCGTTGTGCATACAGACACGCATTATCTGATATCCTAATGATATCATTGGAGTGCCAAACACTTCCAATGAATAAAATGTAAATGAATGTTACCATACTAACCGGCAAAGAAATACCTAAAACACTTACAGCAGGGACTGTCTAAAAGGTGTACAGCAGGCACTGTAGGGTAGTGTAAGTGCAATTAATTTCAAGATATCCAACTCTTGTTCAATTGAAGCTCACTATCTCTGTAAATTATATTATCATACTTCGTTTTATTGCACTGCTACAAATACAATTGCTATCAGTTTCAATTTGAGTGTCTCCAACAAACTTTCTCCTTCAGTAACAGTACCATGGAGCCTATGGCTCTCCAATATACACTTCCAAACCAATATGAATTTCCTCACTAACAGAGAAAGGGTTCTCTTAAATTCAATAGAAATACATGTGTGATATGAACTTGTCTATATTGTGTTGGCGGTTCATCACACAGGTATGAAGAGAGGGAGAGGGAGAGAGCAAGATAAGTAACATACACTGAGTGTACAAAATATTAAGAACACCTTAATATTGAGTTACCCTTTGGGTGGTGGACCACTCTTGATACACACGGGAGACTGTCGAGCTTGAAAAACCCAGTTCTTGACACAAACTGGTGCGCCTGGCACCTACTACCATACCCGTTTAAAAACCACTTAAATGTTTTGTCTTGCCAATTCACCCTCTGAATGGCACACATACACAATCCATGTCTCAATTGTATCAAGGCTTAACAATCCTGCTTTAATTAACCTGTCTCCTACACTTCGTCTACATTGATTGCAGTGGATTTAACAAGTGACATCAATAAGGGATCAGAGCTTTTACCTCGATTCACCTGGTCAGTCTACGTAGTGGAAATAGCATGTGTTCATAATGTTTTTTACACGTCATTGACTCTGTGTGGAAAATTATGAACCTTGTTATCTTGTGTAAAAATTCCGCTTTCAGCAGAATTCTTCCACTGATATCACACACGCTGATATTGCTTATATGCTAGAAATTACTTGTATACACACCAGAAAACACACATACACACAGTGCCTCGTGATAGATTAATAAGTATTATCTTTTAACAACCTTTTATGATTACAGAGCATCTGGTGATTGAATTCCACCCACATTGGAAGTAATTGCATTTATTCCCTAATGTCACAAATACTGTATGTGATTAAAATGCAAACATCATGCTCAGCACTGCAACATCATCAACAAACGCACAACAACACGTAGCATTGGACTTGAGCGCCTCATGTGAGAGCATGCGCAACTCACCCTAAAAAACAGCTTGTTAATACAATAGTCCACCTACCCTCGTGCTCCTAGAGCAACTCTCCATTTTTAGTTCAATCAGTGATTTGTTTCTCTCACGTTGCGGTTGAGTAAAAACGAATACGTTGAAAGTAGCCACTTCACTTTCCCATGCACCAAACCCTTACTGGTGTTGTTCACATTATTAAAATATGAAAGTGTTATCGGGAAAGGAAAGAGCCCTCGGCGTAGAATAACTCATCTGTGCTAATGAAATGAGATGTGTGTATCGATCGTATGTAGAGAGACAGAGAGAGAGAGGGATGGAGTAGGGAGGAGAGTGTAGAGTATACAGAGAGAGAGAGCAAGAGAAAAAGAAAGCGATGGAGGAGGAGAGAGTACAATACATTATGCAGACATGTACAGAGTGCGGACAAAGACACAGAGAGAGAGCGAGAGAGAGCGAGAGAGAGGAGAGCGAGAGAGAGCGAGAGAGAGAGAGAGAGAGCGCGAGAGAGAGAGAGAGAGAGAGAGAGAGAGAGAGAGAGTCTTAATAATGTAGTTTGTAGAAGCATGTTGGTTGGCCCTTATCCATTTGCTCAGGCAGGTTGGGAGAAAGAAAATGCTGATGATGCACTGTGCTGACCCATATACTCTACCTGCTCCCAGCAAGCAATGCACAAGCTTGGTCTCGCTCTCTCTCTGTATCACTCTCCCACCCCTCTCTCTCTCTCTTGCTCTCTTTCCCTCTCTCCCACTCTCCATCTTCAAACTTCAATGCGAGTTGGCTAAGGTTCCATTACACCTAGCTCTGAATAAAATGAATGAATGATTATCCACTTGCCAAGAGATTAGCTGATGATACAGTTTTCACTAGATTTGACAGGGGAAGTGCTTGACAATGAATTCACCATTGATAAAAACAGCACCACTTTTGATCAGGACACCAGATAACACCGACCAACATGCTGTCAACGGTGCGTGCACGCTGGTTAGCCACAAATAAACCCAATGACCAATTTCTCTCTCACTGCTTCATGAGACATTCATATCCTATACAGTACTGTACACTACAGTACAACCCACCTCCAATGGGTAATATGGAACCATCCTGTATTCCACTCACATTCACCATCATCCAATGATGTGCAGCTATTGATATGTAGGTTGCCACCATACCTACGGTGTCAAAATGCATGAGGGTCCATGGTGGGTCCTGTTAGTGCCTGATGAAAACCCAAAGAGGACTGGCACCTTGTGATAGCGGTGAGGTTGGTGACAAAACTCGCTAGACAGATCAAAAGCTCGGCACAGCCAGGCGCAGCTCATCTGCTCCCTAGGAATCATTAGCAGAGATCAAAGGAGAGCTTCCTTTAGCTAACGAAATGCTGCAGACCTGCTGCGATGACACCAGTCTAGTAATAATGTGACATGCATTCAATTATTATTGATGAAATATCACACACATAATGGTGAAATGGAACATTCAACAATGTTGTGTGTTCAGATAAGCAATAAACATGATAATGGAGCTGTAGTAGCCTACCAGACACAACAATGAGGCCTATTGTATGAGGAGAAAATGAACCAAATCTGTATCATAACCAGTTGTGCATTCTGAAGGAATGCAAATAATTAGAAGTGGTTCTGTGGCCACAGCAATTTTCTAACTCAAACTATGTCTTTGTAGCTCTGTAGGATTTTTGTTTTTGGTAGAGGAAAATAGGGGCTAAGCGTATAATTACAAAGACACACTTATTTTCTGCATGACAGTATCCTCGCAATAATAGCTTCTGTTTCCAGAAGAATAGGGACAATGAGAATCAGGTAATGCAAAAAAAGAGGAGCTCTGCTTTGGCATCAAACATTCTCTTTGTTCAAACATTCATAGCTATAATGTGATATAATTATTGAAAAGCAGGTAATAGGTAATTGGAGATAGGTATGGTAGGTGATGTATCCATCCCTTATGTTTCCTCCATGCAGACATGATTTCAGGTCCTAAGCGCAATGGTAACCAATTCATTAAGAGATCCCAGTTTACACTTATTATTCCTATATCGACCTGCACAATCTCAAATTTGCATTCTCTATTTTTTTTCCTCACACCGGCAATCGATGGGTGCTACTCTCTTCAGATTTAAAACCGGCGATTGACATTGATGAATGGAGGTGTCAGTAGAACAACCAATAGAAATGCCAAGTAGTGGAGAGGGGGAAATAGAGAGAAGGGCGAGGGACAAAAAAACAGAGACATCAGACAAAGGTGATTATAAAAAATTATAATCAGACAAAAATTATATTAACATAATATGTAAAATAGAGAAAAAGGAGGGGAATTCACTCGAAAAGAGGGCAAAAAGACTGATCCAAGTCTGTAAAAAAGAAGAAGAAAGAAAGACTAGCCTTCAGGTTAGCCTTCAGACAGCCCTTCATCCCTTAAACCCCTAGCCAAAAGTAGAGCAGTGACATGAGAGGATAAACAGAGGGAGGCAAAGGAAGGGGTGGGGGGGTCAGCCTGAGAAGTGCTGAAGCTAGGAGTTTTGGCTCTGGGAGAGAGAGAGAGTTTGTCTGGGTTTTTTGGGGGAGAAGCAGGCACAAGCACTAATCTTCTAAAACAGGGCTAGGCATGAGTCTGCCGGATTAGGCAAGTGGAAATGTATAAACCTGAAACAATGTGCTTCTGCCTCTAAATTCCAGCCTCAGACTCAGTGCTCAAAAAAGCAAAGCTCAGTTAACAAAAACACCAAAGGCTACAGGAGGACTGGACTGTGCTGCTAAGCTACCACTTTGCCCAACTTACATTAAACTCACCTTCGAAAACTGAGGTCAGTTGTTTGAATGCAACTTCAAACTCTGTATCCCTAAGTTAGAAACTATTAACATACAATTAAATAGCAACATCTAGCACACACCTAAACCTAGCTGAGACAACCATGGCGAACATTACTGTCTGTGACAATACAGATTGAATTGAAGTTGAGGCTGCAGACTCCCAATGCTCTCTCCCCGGCTTTCAGAATGATTTTCCTGCCCAGTCTTTGTCCAACATCTTCCCTTCCACCTGACTAGTCTCACCCTCTTCCTGTTTTGAAAAACAAACAGCGCCGCCTCATGCATGTGTTAGTTTGCCACAAAAAGGGAGCTTATTAATACAATGTTGCATTCTCGACCATCTCGTGAATAAGTAACAAACACCTCGCCAGGTCAAGGTACAGTACGTCAGATTCGCTATGAACGTAGCACAGGGGAGAGGTGGATGCACAGCCGAACAGGCCAGTCTGTTCCCCTTAAGGGGGAACTTCCATCCTGGCTATGTACCTGCATCTCAGCTCCCAGAGGGCTCCATGGTTTCATACACACACAGCAGAAATCAAACCCAGAAAAACAGCAAGATAAACTCGCAAACAATAACTTTTCAAGAGCTCAAAATGAAGCTGCTTGACAATAGGGAGATGATTGGGAGATGCGGAGTGTGTTGTGTGTCTCTCCAATGTGTCATACCCTTGGTAATGTCCTTTTATTATTTTATTATAATTCCCCCTTTCTTCATTCCAGCTCTCCAAAACCCAATCCTTCCGAGACTTAATTTGTGGGTATATCTCTCATATGACAGCGCCATTTCTGTCTTTTCACGTTTCTCGGGCTGCAACGCTCGCTGCTTGGATGACGTTAACCAGTTTTCTATTTTTTTTCTTCTCTGTGTGTGAACTGATTTTTGTTGAGCAAAACGAGTCAGCAAAGGTACTATGCTGTGTACAGACTCCCTCGCTCACTCAATGACTGCAGCTTGTACAATACAACGAAATATGTTTCCCTGTATTTGGGTGGGAAACTGTGAAGCAAGCTGAAGCCTATTGCCTGTTAGTGTTTAAGAGTATTTTATAAAAGAATGAGAAACAATGTTGTGTCTGTTAAATAATGTATAGCTATTCTTTAGGCTATTGCCTAAAATGTATTTGTTCATATGAGCAGTAATGAAAATAAATAATTCATTCTAAAATATTTTGATCTGTTAAACGGCTGACATTTGTTTGTTTCAATAAAAAAACATGTAAGTAAAATGTATACAGTATGTAAAAGTTTGAAGTAGTAGCCTAAGTGTTCATTACTTTGCTCCAATTAGGGTAGGGGTGATAGGGTAAGCGGAAAATAATAAAGGAAAATATATATTTTTTATATTTAAATTCTTCAAAGTAGCCACCCTTTGCCTTGATGACAGCTTTGCACACTCTTGACATTCTCTCAACCAGCTCACGTGGAATGCTTTTCCAAAAGTCTTGAAAGAGTTCCCACATATGTTGAGCACTTGTTGGCTGATTTTCTTTCACTCTGTGGTCCAACTCATCCCAAACCATCTCATTTAGGTTGAGGTTGGGTGATTGTGGAGGCCAGGTCATCTGATGCAGCACTCCATCACTCTCCTTCTTGCTCAAATATCCCTTACACAGTCTGGAGTTATTTTTTGAATCATTGTTCTGTTGAAAAACAAATGATAGTCCCACTAACTGCAAACCAGATGGGATGGTGTATCTCTGCAGAATGCTGTGGTAGCCATGCTGGTTAAGTGTGCCTTGAATTCTAAATAAATCACTGACATTGTCACCAGCAAAGCACCCCCACACCATCACACCTCCTCCTCCATGCTTCATGGTGGGAACCACACATGCAGAGATCATCCATTCCCCTACTCTGCATCTCACAAAGACACAGTGGTTGGAAACAAAATCTAAAATTTGGACTAATGAAACCAATGGACAGATTTTCACCTGTCTAATGGTCATTGCTCGTTTTTCTAGGCCCAAGCAAGTCTCATATCCCTATTGTTGTCCTTTAGTAGTGGTTTCTGACCTGATTCACGTAGTCTCTGGGAACTCTGGGAATAATTTATTTGGGCTCCAGGTGCAGTAAACTCTAATGAATTTATGCTCTGCAACAGAGGTAACTCTGGGACTTCCTTTTCTGTGGCGGTCCTCACGAGAGGCGCTTTTATCATAGCACTTGATGGATTTTACAACTGCATTTGAAGAAACTTTCAAAGTTCTTGAAATTTTCCGCAATGACTGACCTTCATGACTTAAAGTAATGATGGACTGTCTTTTCTCTTTGCTTATTTGAGCTGTTCTTGCCATAATATGGACTTGATCTTTTACCAAATAAGGCTTCTTATGTATACCACCCCTACCTTGTCACAACACAACTGATTGGCTCAAAAGCAGGAAAGATATTCCACAAATTAACTTTTAACAAGGCACATGATTCCACCTGTAACCAGAGACTGCCCTAGAGACATTAACAACATTCAGGTGTGTCCTATTTACTCATTATGATTTCCCTGTGAAAATAAGTGTGTTTCCTTTTGTCCTTTGCAGCAGCTTGAATTGTTTACAGTGTGTGTTTGTTTCCTGAGTGAGTTTTCGAGACTTAGTGTTTGCTGATTTTCTAATGTACTGTGATCCTGTGGCTACCGTTTCTCAGTAAAGTATTTATGTTAATCCTTAACCACTGATTCCTTGTCTGGTCTCTTCTTTACACCTGGGTCAAACCTCACCACGTTACAGCACACCTGTTAATTGCAATGCATGTCAGGTGACTACCTCATGAAGCTGGTTGAGAGAATGCCATGAGTGTACAAAGCTGAAATCAAGGCAAAGGGTGGCTACTTTGAAGAATCTCAAATATTGTCACGCCCTGACCTTAGAGATCCTTTTTATGTCTCTATTTTGGTTTGGTCAGGGCGTGAGTTGGGGTGGGCATTCTATGTCTTGGTTCTATGTGGTCTATTTCTATGTGTTTGGCCAGGTGTGGTTCTCAATCAGAGGCAGCTGTCTATCGTTGTCTCGGACTTTCTGTATACTTTGCCTTTCTGAAGGCACTGTAGCACTGTATGTGTCCATTGTCATTAGACCCACTCAAACACATATAACATCACTACCAAAGCTAAAGATTAATAGAACCTATGGCAATCCTACACACTCTACCAGCTGTTCACAAACACGTTCACCACGGAGTGCATGAAGTCAACATAAAGCAGCCTTTCCCGTCTCTCACATACCACCCTATCTATCACCTCTGAGACGTGACTTGCTGCCCACCTGTCAGGCAAACCAAGCAGCTGTGACAGCTATGTGAGGAAATTGTCTCCAAGTAGAGTGTCAGTGAACCGCAAGTGTTATGTAGTTCCTAGCGCTCACTGTCCCACTAAACTCCCACCTCCATTTGGTTCCTCTCGTAGAGATAGTTCCTCCCCCCTGGGAGCTTAGGGCTTTTTGGAAAACAACACCACTATGAAAATAAGTGTTGTGAAAAGTGTGTGAATGTGTGTGTGTTTGTCTGGTGTGAATGTGTGTCTTTGTGTGCGCGCGAGTGTCATGTGCACAGGCATGTGTGTGCATTTGTGTCATGTGTATCTACATGCCTCAGGTCCCTCCTGGATCACCAGGGCTCTGACAGAGGGTTAGACTATTTTGAAGTTCCCATACACCACGAGACAGTTAGCTCCCAAAGACATAGCATTAGCATTCAAGGATACAAATATATTTGACATAGCCTAGGCAGCAGCCTCCCTATCCCTGCTGGGGCCAAGAAAAGCAAAGGGAAGGAAAGAAAAGGGGAAGAGAAGGACGAGGCTTTGAAGTGGAGTCTTCAGACTCATCCAAAGAGCGCAGTGACCCTCCCCACTTTTTTTAATAAGGTTCTAATTCCTTGTGTGTTGTCTCGCTCAGTGGTCTCGTATGCTGCCGGGGTGCTGCATTCCGTCATACTGCTGATGCCGGGGAATTTCCGCATTGATTATACAGCTGGGATTAGCTCAAATGCAAATGTGTCTAAGTGTGTCTTTGTCAGTGTGCAGGAGAAGCTGAATCATACAAATGCTCTTTGAAATACTCGCAAAACTGTGTGTAGAGAGGAATATTATAGATACACACTGTAAACATCTCATAAACTGACAATACACACAAAGGCCGATAGTACAATGGGGATAAATCAGATTAACGCAGACGACAGAGAATCCTAGTAACTGAAAAAAGGAATTCCTTGAGAGTTTTCCAGGAAACAAAAAAAGGCATCACGAGATTAATAAACAGGAAAGAGAGAAATCCCATTCTGGTAATTACGTTGTGGATGCTAAAATGATCAGCATTTCCAATTGGGGATTTTGTGAAGGCTATCTTTGAACATGTGTTTACAGGTAGACGCTGTGTATTAGCGTAGACCTACTGTAAGCATAGTCTCAACCTAACGGGATTCTCCGTGATGTGATAATACAGAAAAAGGATGCTTGCAGATGTGCTCCACCAAGATAAGCTCCGCAAATGTGTAGATTGAATCATCCACCAATTCATTTGATCAGTTCCGGAATCATCTGCCAAATTGGTGAGCAGGTGGGGCCTCTATTGTGTGACGTGTCCAATTTTGCATGACAAGAATAAAATAACAACATATACAACTATATACAGTACCAGTCAAAAGTTTGGACAAACCTACTCATTCCAGGGTTTTTCTTTAAATTCACTATTTTCTACATTGTAGAATAATAGTGAAGACATCAAAACTATGAAATAACACATATGGAATCTAGTAACCAAAAAATGTGAAACAAATCAAAATCTATTTTAGATTTGAGATTCTTCAAAGTAGCCACCCTTTGCCTTGACAGCTTTTTACACGCTTGGCAGTCTCTCAACCAGCTTCATGAGGTAGTCACCTGGAATGCATTTCAATTAACAGGTGTGCCAAGTTAAAAGTTAATTTGTGGAATTTCTTTCCTTGTTAATGCATTTGAGCCAATTAGTTGTGTTGTGACAAGGTAGGGGTGGTATACGTCCATATTATGGCAAGAACAGCTAAAATAAGCAAAGAGAAACGAGAGTCTACTATTACTTTAAGACATGAAGGTCAGTCAATGCGGATTTATTTAGAATTCAAGGCACACTTAACCAACATGACTGCAACAGCATTCTGCAGTGATACACCATCCCATCTGGTATGCGCTTAGTGGGACTATCATTTGTTTTGCAACATGACAATGACCCAACACACCTCCAGACTGCTTAAGGCTATTTGACCAATAAGGAGACTGATTGAGTGCTACGTCAGATGACATGGCCTCCACAATCACCCGACCTCAACCCATTTGAGATGGTTTGTGATGAGTTGGACCGCAGAGTGAAGGAAAAGCAGACAAGTGCTCAGCATATGCATATACCATAGCAACACCCAGCAGTATAATACATTAGCCATCCACAAAGCCAACATTTCCTTTGGCCACCTTTCCTTCCAGTTCTCTGCTGCCAATGACTGGAACGAATTGCAAAAATCTCTGAAGCTGGAGTCTTATATCTCCCTCTCTAACTTTAAGCATCAGCTGTCAGAGCAGCTTACCGATCACTGTACCTGTACACAGCCAATCTGTAAATAGCACACCCGCCTACCTCAACCCATATTATTACTTACTCTACCCTCTTGCTCTTTTGCACCCCAGTATCTCTCCTTGCACATCATCATCTGCACATATATCAATCCAGTATTAATGCTAAATTGTAATTATTTTCGCCTCTATGGTCTATTTATTGCCTACCTCCCTACTCTTCTATATTTGAACACACTGCACAAAGATCTTTCTATTTTTCATTTATTTTGTGTTATTGACTGTACATTTGTTTATGTGTAACTCTGTGTTGTTGTTTTTGTCGCACTGCTATGCTTGATCTTGGCCAGGTCGCAGTTGTAAACAAGAACTTGTTCTCAACTGGCCTACCTGGTTAAATAAAAGGTACAAAAAAATATATATATATATGTGGGAACTCCTTCAAGACTGTTGGAAAAGTATTCCAGGTGAAGTTGGTTGAGAGAATGCCAAGAGTGTGCAAAGTTGTTCTCAAGGCAAAGGGTGGCTACTTTGAAGAATCTCAAATATAAAATATATTTTGATTTGTTTAGCACTTTTTTGTTACTACATGATTCCATATGTGTTCACTGTTATTCTACAATGTAGATAATAGTAAAAATTACGAAAAACCCTTGAATGAGTAGGTGTGTCCAAACTTTTGACAGGTAATGTATGTAGGATGCGGTAGGCCCACAGTACAGTATGGTGACCTTGTAAAAACTGCAAAATAGACCAAAGACCACAATCACCGAAGCCAAAAAGTGCAAAAAAGAAGTGCAAAAAAGACCACAACCACCGAAGCCATCGACTATTTTCTCTACTGCCGCAAGGCTTCAAGTCTGACACCAATGTGCTCTTGAGCAGCTTCTATTCCCAAACAATACGACTGATAAATAGCTAACAAAATAGCTAGACGGACTATCTGAGTTTACCTTGTATCTTTATTGACCTATGCACACTCACAGGGCCCTACACACGCACACACACACTGTCACACCAACACACAGACACACACACACCCAAACAATCACTCCATCATTTGCTCACTCACAGATAATATGCAGATACATATTTACTGACTCTACACACCCGCACGCCCACTCAAGGTATTTGAACTGACTTAAAAAATACTTCCTGTATATATTATGCTTACTTACTTTATTGTGTATTTCACATTTCGTATTCTTATTTCATGTTTTTTTAAATTCTGGTAATACATCAAAAGGCATTTCACTGTACTTGTACAATAAAACTTGAAACGTGAAAAATGTGTAATCATGCTGAAACAATTTACTGTACATCAATGCCTTCAAGAAGAAAAACTCAGGCTTGAGATGGAGACTGTTGATTGAGTGGGCACGAGGAGGGTATAAAAAAACATACATTTTATCACCTCCTTTTCCCTCCTTCCTCTGGTGAACATGGCCAGCTTCAGTTGTCTCTGCCTTGACTGCACAATTCATCACCACCACCGTCCGTCTTCTTCCCTTCTTTCCAACGAGAATTGATAATTCAACAATATGGCTTCGTTTTCTTAGAAATGATAAAAAGTTTGCCGCCCCTGTCAGCAAAAATGACTGGAACTTCAGCAACCTGCCACCTTTCCACTCCCCTATGCCTAACACACACACACACACGTACCACACATCACGTTCTCTGTCGCTCTTTAGAACATGCAGACTTACAAAACACACACACACCCACACTCAAACACACACACTTACCAATGCACGGCATGTCAGATCAAAACCCTGAACTTCAAATCAATGGGAGGAATGGAGACGTGCCTCTGTGCTGTTTGCAGCACAGTATGAGTTATCTGTTGTTGAAAGGCTGATTGCCATGTCTGCAGAGAAACACCACTGACACTGTCAAACAATACATTTCTCAGAGACATGCCACATGGTTGGTTGGAGAGTCTGTTTCATTTCTTAGTCAAGCCGATGTCATTGAAAGGGCTATTTCACCATTACATCACTTTGCTGAATGACACCTCCCAACTGATCCATTGGGAGATGGAAGATATGATCAAATAGCAAATATGTGAAATATGACATATCATGACAGAGGTGGGGGATGTATTGGTAGCAGCTGTTTACAGTATTTCATTATGTTAATTAAGGATTCCCTTCAGGATAGTACTTCAATTGGAAAATGAGCAAAAAGAACAAGCATCAACAAAATGGCTGACATACCCGTGGAAACATTTTAATTTGTTAGCTTTCCTTTTCCTCAGAGGTTGAACATTATCCTGCCTCCCTGATCGCAGTCGACGATCAACGCAATCTTCTAATGTGCTTTCAAATGAGAGTGACTGTGCCTCCCTTAGTATGCTTCACCAAACTATTCACATTAGCACATTTGACCTAAATCTTCTTAGGTAGTAGTGAACACCCGCCCAGATCCACTGGCACTCCAATCCCACCGGATTGACACTGCTCCAGAGTTAACTAACTCCATTGATTTCATTTCACATGCCATTCGATTCGCTGGATCATAACACCCACAACGAGATTGGGTTGGCATGGATTTTCTCCTGTCGGGTCAAAAGGCCTAGACTATAATAGTTTTTTATTACTTTTTGGCCCTTCCAAACACATATCCATATATCAAATTTATGTCAACTGGTCAATATTGCACATGAGATTTTGTTCCTTTTTTCTTGTTTGTTATTCAGTCCAGTCTCTTAGATACGGTGCTGTCTGGTATTGAGAAGCGGCAGTATGTTCGATTAGTTCTCAACCCTCATAGTATGATGTGCCTTTGGAGGTGCCTCTGGAAATTTTATTTTTTGCTCCCTTGTGCTGTTTGAAGGCTGACATAGCCTTGGTGGGGAAGAAAGACCTCACGTCTGTTAAGCACACCCAAAATGAACAACGGAGAAACTGACAATTCTTCCCACAGGGAATAGTCTCTCCCACTTCTCTCTCTCTGTACACCCCCATTGCTCTCTCTCAATTCTCTCTCTTATCAGTGATTGTTAAAGACAGAGCAAGAAAAGTAGATATAAGCACCCCCTATCCACTTTCTCTTTCCTCTTTGATGCATATGAAGACAGGCAGATTAGCAGTGTATGACATAATCTGCTACCATATATGAATCTATTGTTCCATGTTAGCTATTTACAGTGCCTTCAGAAAGTATTCTTACCCCTTGACTTATTCCACATTTTGTTGTTACAGCCTGTATTAAAAATTATTAAATTCATTTTATTTCTCACCCATCTACACACAATACCCTATAATGACAAAGTGAAAACGTGTTTTTAGACATTTTTGCAAATGAAATACAGAAATATCTAATTTACATAAGTATTCACAGCCCTGAATCAATACTTTGTAGAAGCACCTTTGGCATTGATTACAGCTGTGAGTCTTTCTGGGTAAGTCTCTAAGAGCTTTGCACACCTGGAGAGCACAACATTTGCCCATGTTCTTTTCAAAATTCTTCAAACTCTGTCAAATTGGTTGCTGATCATTGCTAGACAACCATTTTCAGGTCTTGTCATAGATTTTCAAGTAGATTTAAGTCAAAATGTAATTCGGCCACTCAGGAACATTCACTATCTTCTTGGTAAGCAACTCCAGTGTACATTTGGCTTTGTGGTTAGGTTATTGTCCTGCTGAAAGGGGAATTCATCACCCAGTGTCGGGTGGAAAGCAGACTGAATCAAGTTTTCCAGAGTCCTTAATGATTACAAGCATACCCATAACATGACACAGCCACCCCTATGATTGAAAATATGGAGAGTGGTACTCAGCAATATGTTGTTTTGGATTTGCCTCAAACATAGCACTTAGTATTCAGGACAATTTATTTTATTGTTTGCCACTTTATTTGCAGTATTACATGCTCAGTTTTCTCCTATCACAGCCATTAAACTTTAAAACTGTTTTAAAGTCACCATAGTCCTCATGGTGAAATCCCTGAGCAGTTTCCATCCTCTCCGTCATCTGAGTTAGGAAGGACGCCTATATCTTTGTAGTGACTGAGTGTGTTGATGCAAAATCCAAAGTGCAATAATTAACTTCACCATGCTCAAAGGGATATTCAATGTCTGCTTTTTCAATTTAATTGTATCTACCAAATAGGTGCCCTCGTTGCAGGCATTGGAAAACCTCCCTGGCCTTTGTGGTTGAATCTGTGTTTGAAATTCACTGTTAGACTGAGGGACCTTACAGATAATTGTATGTGTGGAGTACAGGGATGAGGTAGTCATTCAAAAATCACGTTAAACCATATTATTGTTAACTATGCAAACCTGTATGTGGGACAATTTGAAGAAGCACTCCTATATAAAACAGAATCACACTCCTTACTTTCTAAAATCCTCCTATGGAATAGATACGTAGATGATGTCTTTGTGCTTTGGGAAGGAAGTCAGCAGGAGCTAAATGAATTCCAAACTCTTCTAAACGAGAGCTCTGAATACCTCAAATTCACCATGCAGACTGATGAGAGAAAAATAAACTACCTGGATTTATGGATTATCAAAGAGAATGATGTATTACACACAGACTTATACACAAAGCCCACAGATCGCAATGCCTTGCTATGTGCGGATAGTATGCATCCCCTTCCCCTCAATAATGGTATACCATATAGCCAGTTATGCAGGGTTAAACTAATCTGTGGCCACCAGTCAGATTTTGACAGCAAAGCTAAGAAATGAGGCTACAAGGACAAAACTCTTGATGCTGCAATAATAAAAATATATCAAAAACCAAGAGAGGAATTACTAAAAACTCAACCGAAGAAGAAAAACAATGCAACCGTCTTTTGCACTAAGTACACCAAGGGTTCGGAGAAAATGAAAGCAATCCTGAAAAAGCACTGGCATATTCTGCAATCAGACCCAAAAAAAATCGCACACCTCTTCAAGGAACCCCCACTGGTGGTCTATAAGTGTGGTCACAATGTTGGAGATAGTTTGGTGAGATCTGAAATGCCCCCTGAGCCTACTCAGACACTCTTGACACCTATCCCAAATGGGAACTACAAATGTGGCTCATGCGCACAGTGGAATAGCACTATAAATACCCCCACATACAGGTCGAAGTATCCCTGTTAGGGGTATCATCTCATGCAAGACCAAGGGAGTAATCTATCTCATCACCTGTTCATGTGGAAAAGCCTACGTTGGACAAACAAAAAGACAATTAAAACAACGCATAGCTGAACACCGCAGCTCAATCAGGTGTAAGAACATTGACTATCCAGTAGCAGCTCACTTTGTTGAAGCTAACCATCTCATCTCCTCCCTCAAATACACAGGCATTGAGCATGTTGCTCTACCAAGGAGAGGAGGTAACATCAAGATCCTACTACTACAAAGGGAGGCTTACTGGATATCCTATCTAAAAACATTGACCCTAGTGGTCTGAATATTGACTTTGATCTCAGGCCCTTCTTATGAACACATTTTTCCTTTATGAACAAGTCTTTTAAATGTATATCTTCTTTTTACAGATTATTAGCATACACCTAATATGTTCCCCCTGTTTGATGATGCTCATTATACAATAAGGTTGAACCAAAAGATTACATGTAACAAATTTGAAATGAAATATGAAATAATTATTTGAAATTGAATGAAACAATGTATGTTGATGCTCATGTGATGTACAATATTCCATTATGTTTCTATATGATAACAATAGCGTAATATATTTAGTATGCCATATACTATTTTTTAACAGTTTCACTAATTCATTTTAATTAAGTTAATCATTAAGACACACCCCTCACTATTGTCATTGGTTGCACTAATTGCACTGTTAGTCTACATAACCCGGTTCAAGTATTCATAACGTTACCCTGGGGAAGGCACAGTGATGCCGGAACGTTGGTAAATACCCATTAAATTGCTGGGAGTTTATACATGGATTGTGCGACTTTCTTTATTTTGATAGTTTATAGGTTTACTCGCCGCTAGTCAGCACCTCCACACAAACTATTTTTTCTGAGTGTGCGCCAGCTCATGTTTTTTAAACAATATTATTGCACACAGAGTGAGTCCATGCTACTTATTATGTGACTTGTTGCAAGCAAATGTTTACTCCTGAACTTATTTACACTTGCAGTAACAAAGGTTGAATAGTCATTGACATTTCATCTTTTAATTTTTCATTATTTTGTAAAAACTTTGAAGTTATGGTGTAGGTGTGTGTAGGCCAGTGACAAAAACAATCTCAATTTAATCAATTTTATATTCAGGCTGTAACACAACAAAATGTGTAAAAAGTCAAGGGGTGTGAATACTTTCCGAAGGCACTGTACTCACTTATAAAGATGACTTCATATTGACTTTGATAAAATGCTGAAAAGGCAAGGTGTGTGCCCTCTGTCAAAGTAACATTAAGTTGGCATAGGACTGTTGAAATTTCTGGGAGAGTGACCCGTTAACATACGGTATTCAAGACAAATACCACAACGTTCCTGCCTGAATGTCTGCCAAGCACCTGGATACTGCAGTGCGGACCTTCCCAGACCATGAGAGGGGGAAGGGGAGGGAAGGGGTATAGGGGATGCAGGTGGATTGAAAGTTGGCTGAAGGTTGAAGTGAGTGGATGCTGAGGATATCCGAGGACAAACTATCCTCTCTGGTGCCCAGAAGTAGACCCATACAACACTAAAGCACATGCAAATATAAAACATACGGATACACACACTTGCACATACACACTCACATGTGCACGTGCATGAGTACATACACAATCCCAAACCCATGCACACAAATGGGTCTTGTTAGGTCATTCAGTATGTATCCACCATGCCTCCTCTAGCATCCCAACTGGGCACATACGTCAGTTCAATGTTTAGTTTTGATTTAAAACTAGACATTGTCAACTAACGTGAATTCAACGTGAAATCAACAAATATTTTTACCATGCCATTGGAATTTGGTTAAAAGTTGGGTGAAAAAAATACGAAATTCCCTTGATGACTTTTTTCAAATCTGTTTTGCACGTTGATTCAACGTCATCAAACAGATTTTTGTTGTTGTTGAAATGACCTGGAAACAACGTTGATTCAACCAGTTTTTGCCAAGTGGGTCTCTCTGTTCCCTACGTGATTAGCTGAGATGTGTCCAGCTGAAAGCACCTTGCAGGAGAAGGAGTTCAGGGCCTTGCCCTCACCAAGGTACTGAGCTAATTAAGGTTTGATTAAGTTCAGAACGGTTTCTAAGGATATGCAGAACATAGGGTGGGAGGGGTCCCCCTCGGATCACATGATGTCTGTTAGAAGCAGTCGCTGTGAAATTGGATTGTTGGCTGTTAAAAACCTTTGACCCCAGGGCCGGCCCGAGCCTTTTGGTGGCCCTAAGCAAAATGTTGTTGTGTGGCCCATCCACCCCGTGGGAAAAAATATTTTAGTGGTCCCAGTTGGATAACAAAGCACTCTATCATGTAGGAACTTCTTCCTTTGGACAATTAGTGAAAGCATTACCATGTCGATTTAAATCTCATTTGGTACACTCTACATTAGCATTCCAAAACACTTCAATAGTCTCACAGCTGTAATAAGCTGACTGCGCAAGCGGCAAGACATTCGGTTTCTCATTTTACAGAATAAAATATCCACTTTTCACTATGTCCAGACAACATAATAGGGCAACAATATGTGATTATACAGATATACTAATCACAATATTTCATGTTGTTTGTCTGCATAATTTAAATGTAAATCTAACATTCATTTGCATGAGACAAAGTCCACTTTATCAATAGTTATTGCTCTATCATCCTATGGTGCCACTAGTACCAATGACATCTATTCTATAGTGGCTGCACCACCCACTAGTGTGGTGCAGCCATCTAAGATCGCAGTGACCTTATATTCACACCACATTTAAGGACATATACTGTACATACGGTTTACATACAACATTTGTACCATGTTATTATTGTATCCAATAACGTTTGTACCATGTTTTGTGCTGCTACCATGTTGTACTGCTGCCATGTTGTGTTGCTACCATGTTGTGTTGTCATGTGTTGCTGCCTTGCTATGTTGTTGTCTTAGTTCTCACTTTATGTAGTGTTGTGTTGTCCCTCTTGTCGTGATGTGTGTTTTATGCTATATATATATATATATGTTTCTTTTAATTATCCCAGCCCCCGTCCCCGCAGGAGGCCTTTTGTCTTTTCGTAGGCCGTCATTGTAAATACAAATTTGTTCTTCACTGACTTGCCTAGTTAAATAAAGTTAATATATATAATAATTAATTGGCACATGTCCATCGGTCCAGTTCAGGTAGCCAGTTGTTGTTACACAAGGTGGAATCATCTACACCCCCCCCCCCCACCTTGAAAGAAGTTAGCTATTTCATCTAACATGTTTAGGGAATGCATTATGGATATTTTGATGTGGGTAAACCCATTTGAATTCAATGACTTTTTGACAACATCCCCTTTGATTTAAACAAAACTTTCCATTACATGTTTGCCCATGGAAGAAGTGGTCAGAAGTGACGTTTTGGAGATAAAGGTGCTCAAAGTTGATTTTGCATACCCCACCATTCCATGAGACATCCATGTCTTCATCACTGGAAAAGATAAATGGTTCAGTTTGATATTATTCAAAAGCTTACAAAACAGGTTTGTCAAACTATTTTATAATTCCTTGAAAAATGTGTTTTTAACTAAAAAGTATGAGATAAAAATAAAAAATAAAAATAAATATCTTAAAATGTGTGAACTATATATATTTACATATGTTGTAGCTTAGACCCTATTTTACTTCATCTTAGGTTTGCTCTTGAATAGAGGGTGGGTGTCATTCTCATTTCAATCATAGAAATATAATTCATAGACATGACCTATCCCTTCAGACCACTACAATTTAGCTGGTACACCATTGAAATGTACATTTAATTTAAATGTTTAATTACTAACAAAAAAAGATGGCCGCTGGTCCACCCACCGTTGAATGCCAATTTAAACGGTCATGTCTATTCTATTATCTATATTTCTGTCATGCCCTGACCTTAGAGATCCTTTTTATGTCTCTATTTTGGTTTGGTCAGGGCGTGAGTTGGGGTGGGCATTTTATGTTCTGTGTTCTATGTTTTGTATTTCTTTGTTGGTTGGCCGGGTGTGGTTCTCAATCAGAGGCAGCTGTCTATTGTTGTCTCTGATTGAGAACCATACTTAGGTAGCTCTTGCCCACATGGGTTTTGTGGGTAGTTGTTTTCTGTCTCTGTGTCTGCACCAGACAGAACTGTTTCGTGTTGGTCTATTTTTGTTATTTTGTCTTAGTGTTCTGAGATATCCCTGTCGCGTTAGGCTAGGCTATGCTAGTCAGCTTTTTTGATGAGGAGGATCCCGGATCCGGGAGAGAGAAGCGGTAGAGGTTAAAATAAATATTAACATGGACATTACCACGCTGCGTTTTGGTTCACTCCTTCTTCCTCAGACGGACATCGTTACAATTTCTATGATTTCAAAAGGTTTCCTATTTGTGGATTGACAGTACCATATGAAAGTGTGTTTCCCATTTTAGTAATTTTACCAGCCATAACATGACACCCACCCAGTAATCAAGAGCAAGTTGTGTCTCAATCAATGGTGTGCACATAGAGTCTGGGCTACAACATGAGAATTTGAAAAAAAATTGAGTTTACATGTTTTTTGATGACTGACGTTTTATGTAAAAAAAAATGACATGCATTATAAAAAAATTTGACAACCCTGTTTTATAAGCTTTTAAATGGTATTATTTATATTTTATCTTTTCCAGTGATGGATGTGTCATGGTATGGTGGGGTATGTAAAATAGGTAAATTTTGAGCACCTTTGTTTCATTTAAAAAAAAAATCCTGAGCACTTCTACAATGGGCAAATATATATGGAAGGTTTTTTATCAATTCAAAAGGGATGCTGTCAAACAGAGATTGAATTCAAATGGATTTACCCATGAGCAACTTGTCAAAATAGGATCCAGAATTATCAGATTCCTTTTCTGCTCTTAAAAGCTTAATTTTCCTAAAATATTTTTGTGCATATTGGCCTAAGCTACAGTACTGTATAATGCTGTATAATTCACCAGAGGAAGTGAGAACTCAAAACACATCATTTAGATTGCTAAGCCTTCACATTATATTTTTGCTAGATGGTCATGTTAACCTCTTGTCACGTTCGTCGTTACGTGAAAGAGAGGAGGACCAAGGCGCAGCGTGATAACAATACATCTTACTTTTTAATGAAGACGAAACGAACACTTTTACAAACAAACAAAACGACGAACGTGAAGCTATACAAACAATAAGTGCAGACACTGGCAACTTACACATAGACAATCACCCACAACCTACCTAATGACTATGGCTGCCTAAATATGGGCTTTCCCAATCAGAGACAACGATAGACAGCTGTCTCTAATTGAGAACCAATCTAGGCAACCATAGACTTACATAAACACCTACAATGAACACAACCCCATGAACTCTACAAACACCCCCTAACAATAACAAACACCCTAGACGAGACAAAAACACACAAACATCCCCATGTCACACCCTGACCTAACTAAAATAATAAAGAAAACAAAGATAACTAAGGCCAGGGCGTGACAGTACCCCCCCCCAAAGGTCGGGACTCCAGGCCGCAAAACCTGACACAGAAGGGGAGGGTCCGGGTGGGCCTTCTTACGGCGGTGGCTCGGGTGCGGGACGTGGACCCCACTCCACCATAGTCAATACCCGCTTAGGTGCCTTTGCAGCGACCCTTGCAGCGAGTCCCGGACTGAAGACCATAGTAGAGGGCGCCACTGGACGGAGGGGCAGCTCCGCGCTGAGTGGTAGCTCCGACTGAGGGGCGGTCCGACTGAGGGCGGCTCCGGACTGAGGGCGGCTCCGGACTGAGGGGCGGCTCCGGACTGAGGGGCGGCTCATGACTGAGGGGCGGCTCCTGACGTGAGGGCGGCTCCTGACTGGAGGGCGGCTCCTGACTGGAGCGGCTCCTGACTGGAGGGCGGCTCCTGACTGGCGGCGGCTCTGGCAGCTCCTGACTGGCGGGCGGCTCTGACAGCTCCTGACTGGCGGGCGGCTCTGGCAGCTCCTGTCTGGCGCGGCGGCTCTGGCAGCTCTTGTCTGGCGGGTGGCTCTGGCAGCTCTTGTCTGGGGGCGGCTCTGGCAGCTCCTGTCTGGCGGGCGGCTCTGGCAGCTCCTGACTGATGGACGGCTCTAGCAGCTCCTGACGGACGGACGGCTCTGACGGCTCGGACAGACGGACGGCTCTGACGGCTCGGGACAGACGGACAGCTCAGATGGCGCTGGGCAGGCAGGCAGCTCAGATGGCGCTGGGCAGGCAGCAGCTCAGATGGCGCTGGGCAGACGGGAACTCTGGCCGGCTGAGGCACACAGTAGGCCTGGTGTGTGGTGCCGGAACTGGTGTACCGGGCTGGAGACACGCACCACAGGGCGAGTGCGTGAGGGAGGAACAGGGCTCTGGAGACGCACAGGAAGCCTGGTGCGTGGTGTTGGCACTGGTGGTACTGGGCTGGGGCGAGGAGGTGGCGCCGGATATACCGGACCGTGAAGGCGTACAGGAGCTCTTAAGCACCGAGCCTGCCCCACCTTACCTGGTTTAATGCTCCCCGTAGCCAGGCCAGTGCGGCGAGGTGGAATAGCCCGCACTGGGCTGTGCTGGCGAACCGGGGACACCATGCGTAAGGCTGGTGCCATGTACACCGGCCCGAGGAGACGTACTGGAGACCAGATACGTTGAGCCGGCTTCACGGCACCTGGCTCGATGCCCACTCTAGCAGGAGACACCGTGATTCTGTCACGTTCGTCGTTACGTGAAAGAGAGGAGGACCAAGGCGCAGCGTGATAACAATACATCTTACTTTTTAATGAAGACGAAACAAACACTTTTACAAACTAACAAAACAACAAACCGACAAACGTGAAGCTATACAAACAATAAGTGCAGACACTGGCAACTTACACATAGACAATCACCCACAACCTACCTAATGACTATGGCTGCCTAAATATGGCTCCCAATCAGAGACAACGATAGACAGCTGTCTCTAATTGAGAACCAATCTAGGRAACCATAGACTTACATAAACACCTACAATGAACACAACCCCATGAACTCTACAAACACCCCCTAGACAATACAAACACCCTAGACGAGACAAAAACACACAAACATCCCCCATGTCACACCCTGACCTAACTAAAATAATAAAGAAAACAAAGATAACTAAGGCCAGGGCGTGACACCTCTCTGGGATATGTGGGACGGTAGCGTGTCCAACAAAAACTGTAAATTGGTTAGCCTATATGGGCTACTTAATGTATTCAATGCAAATGACGCACTCTGGTTCGCCAGCGTATCAACTCAATTACATTCTCTGCTTGAAAAGTGTTGGTTTGAAACAGGGACAGGGCAGATGCAGAACATAGGACATGACAATGACAAATACATGCTGCTTATGACGAAATAGTAAACTACCGAGATAACTAGCTGGACTGGCTATTTCATTATGATTTATTTTATAGGCTAGCCTACCTGCTGCTGCAATGTCTCTATCTCTCTCCTCGAGCAACGGCCCACTCAACTTTTCATGACCGCTAACTGGGAAAATAACTCAGTAACTAGCAATGAATATGAACAAATGTGTACATGTGTCTACACACGGTTCTAGATTTGGATTGCTGCCAGATTTAATTTTCAAGTTAATAATGCATTTGTTGGATTCATTTCTCCATTTTAACCAAAAAATCTAAGTTAAAGAATAGGAATCAATCAAATCAAACTTTATTTAAATTGCTTTTAAAGTTTGATTAGATTAGATGTATTCCAATTCTTTAACTTGAGATGGAGATATAAATCCAACATATCAATTATTAATTCGTAGGCAAACTGGAATGAAAGCCAGACTAAATCAATGGCACAAAATATACATCTCCGTTAAACACAATTCCAAACACAATTCAATATCACTTTTGCAATGCAGTAAATAGCCTATTAATTTGTCAACAAGTTAACATGTTGGATTAATCTCCAACTAAACAAAAAATACAATTGTAATGATTAAACCCAGATTTAACAGTGCTCAGATTAAACTTTCCAAGCATTAGATAGATCTCATTTAAATGTTATTTGTTTACGTTGTCAATTTAATACAATTAAGTATTACTTTTGTAATGCGGTAACTAGCCTAAAGTTAAACCAGTTAAATGTAATCAAACATGTAATCTATGTAATCCCCAAAAGTAATAATTCATCATGAGAGGGCCAAAAACAATAACCGGTAATGATGCATACTACAAGAAAGGTTAAATTCTCACCTTTCTAGTAAAAATAGTTATAAATTGCTGAGGTCTATTCACTTTTGAGGACACAAGCTCAAGTACAGAATACAAATGTGATTAAAATATGAAATATGTTACATGATTTATTTCCTATTCAACAAGCTGTATGAATAAGGCTTATGTGCTTTCTAAATGTTGTATAATCAAATTATAAAATTACTAACTATAAGATATCACATTCCTTATAAATGGAAAAAACCTATTTGTATGTTTGGTATTAGACAGACAAAATGTTTTATAAATGTCTCTCTTGATCAAAACATCTGCCCCCATCGCTGTGAATGTCTCACAGAGCTCTAGTTTGGCTCCCTGAACTTGTTAGGAACTCGCCTTTCATCTTATATTGTCCATCTTTTGACAAACAGAACGTTTATTTGTATTTTTATATTTGACTTATTTAGATTACTGGCTATATATCGATCTCTGAATGTCCTACAGTGAAGAAACCAGAGTATCCTGCTGCACGATAATGTAAGGATTCCAGGCGCATGTATTATTAGTGGCTGTGACAGAGTTCAGCCAGGAGTTAGACAGTCCGAACAGCGAATGAAACGATAGGGGGGACATCCTTGCTTCAAGTGGTGTCAGATTTCACATCCTGCTTCACACAGGCAAAATGTATACAGTCGGAAGATCACATACATTTAAACTCAGCTTTTCACAATTCCCGACATTAAATCCTACTAGAAATTCCCTGTCTTAGGTCAGTTAGAATCACCATCTTATTTTAAGAAGGTGAAATAGAGAGAATGATTTATTTCGGCTTTTATTTCTTTCATCACATGCCCAGTGGGTCAGAAGTTTACATACACTCAATTAGCATTTGGCCTATATGGCACCCGCTTTTTCAATTCTGCCCACACATTTTCGGTTGGATTGAGGTCAGGGCTTTGTGATGGCCTCTACAATACCTTGACTTTGTTGTCGTTAAGCCATTTTGCCACAACTTTGGAAGTATGCTTGGGGTCATTGTCCATTTGGAAGACCCATTTGCGCCAAGCTTTAACTTCCTGACTGATGTCTTGAGATGTTGCTTCAATATATCCACATAATTTTCCTGCCTGATGATGTCATCTATTTTGTGAAGTGCACCAGTCCCTCCTGCAGCAAAGCACCCCCACAACATGATGCTGCCACCTCCGTGCTTCACGTTTTGGATGGTGTTAATCGGCTTGCAAGCATCCACCTTTTTCTTTCAAACATAACGATGGTCATCATGGCCAAACAGTTTTATTTTTGTTTCATCAGACCAGAGAATATTTCTCCAAAAAGTACGATCTTTGTCCCCATCTGCAGTTGAAAACTGTAGTCTGGCTTTTTTATGGCAGTTTTGGAGCAGTGGCTTCTTCCTTGCTGAGCGGCATTTCAGGTTATGTCCATATAGGACTTGTTTTACTGTGCATAATGATACTTTTGTACCTGTTTCCTCCAGCATCTTCACAGGGTCCTTTGCTGTTGTTCTGGGATTGATTTGCACTTTTCGCACCAAAGTACGTTCATCTCTAGGAGGCAGAATGCGTCTCCTTCCTGAGCGGTATGATGGCTGTGTGGTCCCATGGTGTTTATACTTGCGTACTATTGTTTGTACCGATGAACGTGGTACCTTCAGGCGTTTGGAAATTGCTCCCAAGGATGAACCAGTCTTGTGGAGGTGTCACGTTCCTGACCTGTTTTCTCTTGTTTTGTATGTCTTTATTGGTCAGGGCGTGAGTGTTGGGTGGGCAGTCTATGTTTTCTATTTCTATGTTGGGTTTTGTGTTCGGCCTGGTATGATTCTCAATTAGAGACAGGTGTGTATCGTTTGTCTCTGATTGAGAGTCATACTAAGGCAGCCAGGGTTTCACTGGTGTTTTGTGGGTGTTTGTTTCCTGTGTTAGCGTTTGGGCCACACAGGACTGTTGCAGGTTAGTCACGTTTGTTGTTTTGTTTATTTGTAGTGTTTGTTGGTTTGCCATTAAAATCATGAATACCTCCTACTCCGCATCTTGGTCCGATCCATGCTCCTCCTCGTCTGAGGAGGAGAACGACATTGACAGCCGTTACAGGAGGTCTACAATTATTTTTCTGAGGTCTTGGGGGAATTCTTTTGATTTTCCCATGATGTCAAGCAAAGAGGCACTGAGGTTGAATGGTAGGCCTTGAAATGCATCCACAGGTACACCTCCAATTGACTCAATTGATGTCAATTTGCCTATCAGAAGCTTCAAAGCCATAACATAATTTGACAATTTTCCAAGCTGTTTAAAGGCACAGTCAACTTTGTGTATGTAAACTTCTAACCCACTGGATTTGTGACACAGTGAATTATAAGTGAAATAATCTGTCTGTAAACAATTGTTGGAAAAATGACTTGTCATGTACAAAGTAGATGTCCTAACAGCCTTGCCAAGACTATAGTTTGTAAACAAGAAATGTGTGGAGTGGTTTAAAAATTGGTTTTAACCTTAAAAATACCTACTTAATACCCATCCCGGATCCGGGAGCATCCTCATCAAAAAAGCTGACTAGCATAGCCTAGCCTAACGGGACAGGGATATCATATAATATAATTTTCATGAAATCACAAGTCCAATACAGCAAATGAAAGATAAACATCTTGTGAATCCAGCCATCATTTCCGATTTTTTAAATGTTTTACAGCAAAAACACAATATTTATTTCTATTAGCTAACCACAATAACCGAAGACTCAACCGCATATTTTCACCATGTTTCTACCGCATAGGTAGCTATCACAAAACCGACCAAATAGAGGTAAAATTAGTCACTAACCAAGAAACAACTTCATCAGATGACAGTCTTATAACATGTTATACAATACATTTATGTTTTGTTCGAAAATGTGCATATTTGAGGTATAAATCATAGTTTTACATTGCAGCTACCATCAAAAATATCACCAAAGCAGACAGAATAATTACAGAGAGCAACGTGAAATACCTAAATACTCATCATAAAACATTTATGACAAATACATGGTGTACAGCAAATGAAAGATAAACATCTTGTGAATCCAGCCAATATTTCCGATTTTTTAAGTGTTTTACAGTGAAAACACAATATAGAATTATATTAGCTTACCACAATAGCCAAACACACAAACGCATTTATTCACCTCAAGGATAGCTTTTGCAAAAACCAGCAAAAGATATAAAATGAATCACTAACCTTGAACAACTTCATCAGCTGACAGTCTTATAACATCAGGTTATACAATACACTTATGTTTTGTTCGAAAATGTGCATATTTAGAGCTGCAAACCGTGGTTATACATTGTGAATATGTAGCAACATTTCCCCAGAATGTCCAGAGCTATTTTGGACACTCACCTAATCTGACCAAAGAACTCATCATAAACTTTACATAAAAATACTTGTTGTACAGCAAATGAAAGATACACTGGTTCCTAATGCAACCACCGTGTTAGATTTTTAAAAATAACTTTACCATAACATACAGCTTGCTTTATTACGAGACAGCGCTCA